>NW_028289925.1:0-47242 GCF_059628265.1 Tinamus guttatus | reverse complement strand
GGTGGCAGGGACAGGGGGGTTCATTGGTCCGGGGGGGTCACGGGCAGGGGGGACAAGGGGGGGTTCATTGGCCTGGGGGGGTCACGGGCAGTGGCAGGGGTGGCAGGGGGGACAAGGGGGGGTTCATTGGTCCGGGAGGGTCACGGGGAGTGGCAGGGGTGGCAGAGGGGGGGTTCACTGGTCCGGGGGGGTCACGGGCAGGCCCTCCCCCCCCACCATGGTTTTCTTGTCCGCCTTCTGCACGGAGTAGCCGCTGATCTCGCAGTTGCCGTCGTCCTTGGGGGGCTCCCACTCGAGCAGCGCGTTGAAGCCCCAGACCTCCTTGACCTGCACGGCCTGGGGGGGGCCCGGCTTCTCTGGGGGGGGCACCGAAGGGGGGGTGAGCACCCAGGTACCCCCCCAGGCACCCCCGTGTCCCCAGATACCCCCCCACGTACCCCAGGCACCCCCCCAGGTACCCCCGTGTCCCTAAATACCCCCCCACGTACCCCATGTACCCCCCCCAGGCACACCTGTGTCCCCAAATACCCCCCAGGTACCCCGCCAGGTACTTCCATGTCCCCAAATAACCCCCCCACACACGTAGCCCAGGTACCACCCCAGGTACCCTCGTGTCCCCAGATACCCCCCCAGGTACTCCCATGTCCCCAAATACCCCCCCAGGTACCCTCCCAGTACTCCTGTGTCCCTGAATACCCCCCCCCCAAGTACCCCAGGTACCCCCCCAGGTACTCCCACGTCCCCAAATATGCACCCCCACGTACCCCAGGTACCCCCCCAGACACCCCCATGTCCCCAAATACCCCCCCATGTACCCCCCATCCCTAAATACCCCCCAAAGTACCCTCGTGTCCCCAAATACCCCCCCAAGTACCCTCCCAGGTACCCCCATGTCCCCAAATACCCCACCAGGTACCACCTGTCCCCAAATACCACCCCAGGTACCCCCCCAGGTACCCCCAGCACACAAATACCCCCCCAAGTACCCCAGGTACCCCCCCAGGTACCCCCAGCACACAAATACCCCCCCAAGTACCCCAGGTACCCCCTCAGGTACCCCCCATCCCTAAATACCCCCCCCAGTACCACCTGCCCCCAGATACCACCCTAGGTAACCCCAGCACCCAAATACCCCCCAAGTACCCCGGGTACCCCTCCAGGTACCCCCCATCCCCAGCGCTCCCAGCTTTCCCAGCACTCCCAACAGCCCCATTCCCAGCTCTCCCATTCCCAGCACTCTCAGCAGCCCCATTCCCAGCTCTCCAGCCCCATTCCCAGCTCTGCAGCCCCAATCCCAGCCCCATTCCCAGCACTCAGCAGCCCCATTCCCAGCTCTCCCAGCTCTCCCATTCCCAGGTCTTCAGCCGCAATCCCAACTCTCCCATTCCCAGCTCTGCAGCTCCATTCCCAGCTCTGCAGCCCCAATCCAGCTCTCCCAACTCTCCCATTCCCAGCACTGCAGCCCCAATCCCAGCCCCATTCCCAGCACTCTCAGCAGCCCCATTCCCAGCTCTATAGCTCCATTCCCAGCTCTCCAGCCCCATTCCCAGCACTCTCAGCAGCCCCATTCCCAGCTCTCCAGCCCCATTCCCAGCTCTATAGCTCCATTCCCAGCTCTCCAGCCCCATTCCCACCTCTCCAGCCCCATTCCCAGCTCAGCAGCTCCATTCCCAGGTCTCCAGCCCCATTCCCAGCTCTCCCAGCAGCCCCATTCCCAGCTCTATAGCCCCATTCCCAGCTCTCCAGCCCCATTCCCAGCTCAGCAGCCCCACTCCCATCTCTGCAGCCCCATTCCCAGCTCAACAGCCCCATTCCCAACTCAGCAGCTCCATTCCCAGCTCTCCAGCCCCATTCCCAGCTCTCAGCAGCCCCATTCCCATCTCTGCAGCCCCATTCCCAGCTCTCCAGCCCCATTCCCAGCTCTCAGCAGCCCCACTCCCATCTCTGCAGCCCCATTCCCATCTCTCCAGCCCCATTCCCAGCTCTCCCAGCAGCCCCATTCCCAGCTCTCCAGCCCCATTCCCATCTCTGCAGCCCCCATCCCACCTCTCCAGCCCCATTCCCAGCACTCTGCAGCCCCATTCCCAGCTCTGCAGCCCCATTCCCCGTTCCCGGCGTTCCCGGCGCTCCGGGCGCACCCACGACGCGCAGCTGCATGCGGGCCGTGTCCTCCATGTTCTCGATGCGCACGCTCAGCTCGTACTGGCCCGAGTGGGCGCGCGCGGCCGCGCGGATGAAGAAGATGGTGTCGAAGTCGGACGTGCGGATGTTGACGTCCTTGTCCAGCGCTTGGCCCCCCTTGGTCCAGGTGACGCGCGGCCGCGGCTTCCCCTGCGCGCGGCGCCGCTGTCACCGCAGGGCCACCCAAGGGCCACCCAGGGGCCACCCTGGACCCACAAGGGCCACGAGTGGCCCCAAAGGTGCCCTGAGGGCCACAGGATTCCTCCAAGTGTCCCCAAAGGTGCCCTGAGGGCCACAAGGTCCTTCAAGGGGCCACACTGTCCCCACAAGTGGCCCCAAAGGTGCCCTGAGGGCCACAGGAGTCCTCAAAGAAGCCACATTGTCCCCAAAAGTGTCCCCAAAGGTGCCTCAAGGGCCACAGGATTCCTCAAAGGTGCCCCCAGCACCACAAGTGGCACCAAAGGTGCCCTGAGGGCCACAGGATCCCTCAAAGAAGCCACACTGTCCCCACAAGTGTCCCCAAAGGTGTCCCGAGGGCCACAGGATTCCTTCAAGGGGCCACTTTGTCCCCACAAGTGTCCCCAAAGGTGCCCCGAGCACAAGTGTCCCCAAAGGTGCCCTGAGGGCCACAAGATTCCTCAAGGAAGCCACATTGTCCCCAAAAGTGTCCCCAAAGGGGCCCCGAGCACCACAAGTGGCCCCAAAGGTGCCCTGAGGGCCACAGGAGTCCTCAAAAAAGCCACATTGTCCCCACAAATGCCACAAATGTCCCCAAAGGTGCCCCGAGGGCCACAGGATTCCTGCAAGGGGCCACACTGGCCCCACAAGGGCCACAAGTGTCCCCAAAGGTGCCCTGAGGGCCACAAGATCTCTCAGAGAAGCCACATTGTCCCCACAAGTGGCCCCAAAGGTGCCCTGAAGGCCACAGGAGTCCTCAAACGGGCCACTTTATCCCCACAAGTGTCCCCAAAGGGGCCCCAAGCACCACAAGTGTCCCCAAAGGTGCCCTGAGGGCCACAAGATCCCTCACAGAAGCCACATTGTCCCCAAAAGTGTCCCCAAAGGTGTCCCCAAAGGTGCCCCCAGCACCGCACACGCTCCCCCTACAGCGCCCCAAGGACTCTGAGCCGCCCCTACAGCACCCGGGGGCCACCAGCATCCCCCTATAGGTCCCAGGGGCCATACGGTCCCCCTATAGTGCCCTAAGGGCTGTGAGTTTCCCCCTATAGCGTCCGGAGGCCGTGTGCTTCCCGCTATAGTGCCCCGGGCCGTACGGTCCCCCTATAGCGCCCCAAGTGCTCTGAGCTTCCCCTATAGCACCCAGGGCCATGAGCTTCCACCTATAGCACCCAGGGCCACACGCTCCCCCTATAGCGCCCCAAGGGCTCTGAGCTTCCCCTATAGGTCCCTGGGGCCGCGTGCTCCCCCTATAGCACCCCAAGGGCTCTGAGCCTCCCCTATAGGTCCCCAGGGCCACACGCTCCCCCTATAGCACCCTAAGGGCTCTGAGCTTCCCCTATAGCACCCAGGGCCACATGCTCCCCCTATAGCGCCCCAAGGGCTCTGAGCTTCCCCTATAGGTCCCCAGGGCCACACGCTCCCCCTATAGCGCCCCAAGGGCTCTGAGCTTCCCCTATAGGTCCTCAGGGCCGCATGCTCCCCCTATAGCACCCTAAGGGCTCTGAGCTTCCCCTATAGCACCCAGGGCCACACGCTCCCCCTATAGCACCCTAAGGGCTCTGAGCTTCCCCTATAGGTCCCCAGGGCCACACGCTCCCCCTATAGCGCCCCAAGGGCTCTGAGCTTCCCCTATAGGTCCCTGGGGCCGCATGCTCCCCCTATAGCACCCCAAGGGCTCTGAGCCTCCCCTATAGGTCCCCAGGGCCACACGCTCCCCCTATAGCACCCTAAGGGCTCTGAGCTTCCCCTATAGGTCCTCAGGGCCGCATGCTCCCCCTATAGCGCCCCAAGGGCTCTGAGCTTCCCCTATAGGTCCCCAGGGCCACACGCTCCCCCTATAGCACCCTAAGGGCTCTGAGCCTCCCCTATAGGTCCCCAGGGCCACACGCTCCCCCTATAGCACCCCAAGGGCTCTGAGCCTCCCCTATAGGTCCCCGTCCGCGCGCTGCCCCTATGGGGCTCCCTGGGGCTCACCTGGAAGGGGATGACCAGGTTGACCTGCTCTCCCACCTTGCGCACGTACGTCTGCCGCAGGTGCCGGGGCAGGCGGATCTTGGGGCGCTCTGCGGGGGCGGCGCGTCGAGGGGGCGTCCCCAACGCGTCCCCAACGTGTCCCCAACGTGTCCCCCGCGTCCCCCGCGTCCCCAACGTGTCCCCCGCATCCCCCAGGCCCCCAACGCATCCCCCGTGTCCCCAACATGACCCCAACATGTCCCCGTGTCCTCCGCGTCCCCAACGTGTCCCCAACATGTCCCCAACGTGTCCCCCGTGTCCCCAACGTGTCCCCAATGTGTCCCCAACGCATCCCCGTGTCCCCAACGTGTCCCCCGCGTCCCCAACGTGTCCCCCGTGTCCCCCAGGCCCCCAACGCGTCCCCCGTGTCCCCAACATGACCCCAACATGTCCCTAACGTGTCCCCCGCGTCCCCAACGTGTCCCCCGTGTCCCCAACGTGTCCCCAATGTGTCCCCAACGCATCCCCGTGTCCCCAACGTGTCCCCCGCGTCCCCAACGTGTCCCCCGTGTCCCCCAGGCCAACGCATCCCCCGTGTCCCCAACATGACCCCAACATGTCCCCAACGTGTCCCCCGCGTCCCCAACGTGTCCCCCGTGTCCCCCAGGCCCCCAACGCATCCCCCGTGTCCCCAACATGACCCCAACATGTCCCCAACGTGTCCCCCGCGTCCCCAACGTGTCCCCCGTGTCCCCCAGGCCCCCAACGCATCCCCCGTGTCCCCAACATGACCCCAACATGTCCCCAACGTGTCCCCCGCATCCCCAACGTGTCCCCTATGTTCCCCAGGCCCCCAACGCATCCCCCGTGTCCCCAACATGTCCCCAATGTGTCCCCCGTGTCCCCAACACATCCCCTGTGTCCCCAACGCATCCCCAAGGTGTCCCCAACGTGTGTCCCCAACGCGTCCCCAACATGTCCCCATGTCCCCAATGTGTCCCCAACGTGTCCCCAATGTGTCCCCAATGTGTGCCCAACGCATCCCCCGTGTCCCCATCGTGTCCCCGCGCACCCACGATCTCACGGATGGTGACAGGCTGCATCCCTCATGTCCCCAACGCATCCCCATTGTGTCCCCATCGTGTCCCCATCGTGTCCCCATGTCCCCATTGTGTCCCCCCCACACACCCACGATCTCGCAGATGGTGACGGGCTGCATCCCCCACGTCCCCATTGTGTCCCCATCGTGTCCCCATCGTGTCCCCCCGCGCACCCACGATCTTGCGGATGGTGACGGGCTGCATCCCTCATGTCCCCAATGCGTCCCCAGCGCGTCCCCAACGTGTCCCCATCGTGTCCCCATCGCATGCCCACACACCCACGATCTCACGGATGGTGACGGGCTGCATCCTTCATGTCCCCATCATGTCCCCATCATGTCCCCAACATGTCCCCAACGTGTCCCCATCGTGTCCCCATGTCCCCAACATGTCCCCAACGTGTCCCCATCGTCCCCCCACACACCCACGATCTCGTGGATGGTGACGGGCTGCATCCCTCATGTCCCCAACGCGTCCCCAACACGTCCCCATCGCGTCCCCATCGCGTCCCCATGTCCCCATCGTGTCCCCCCACACACCCACTATCTCACGGATGGTGACGGGCTGCATCCCCCACGTCCCCATCGTGTCCCCATCGTGTCCCCATCGTGTCCCCAACGTCCCCACACACCCACGATCTCGCGGATGGTGACGGGCTGCATCCCTCATGTCCCCAACACGTCCCCACCGCGTCCCCAATGTGTCCCCATCGTGTCCCCAACGTCCCCACGCACCCACGATCTCGCGGATGGTGACGGGCTGCATCCCCCACGTCCCCATCATGTCCCCAACGTGTCCCCATCGTGTCCCCATCATGTCCCCACCGTGTCCCCATCGTGTCCCCATGTCCCCATCGTGTCCCCCCGCGCACCCACGATCTCGTGGATGGTGACGGGCTGCACCCCTCATGTCCCCACCGTGTCCCCAGCGTGTCCCCATCATGTCCCCATCGTGTCCCCATCGTGTCCCCATCGTCCCCACACACACCCACGATCTTGCGGATGGTGACGGGCTGCATCCCTCACGTCCCCATCATGTCCCCAACGTGTCCCCAACGTGTCCCCATCATGTCCCCACCGCGTGTCCCCATCGTGTCCCCAACGTGTCCCCAACGTCCCCCCGCGCACCCATGATCTCGTGGATGGTGACGGGCTGCATCCCTCACGTCCCCATCGTGTCCCCATCGTGTCCCCATCGTGTCCCCATCGTGTCCCCACACACCCACGATCTCGCGGATGGTGATGGGCTGCACCCCCCATGTCCCCAACTTGTCCCCATTGTGTCCCCATTGTGTCCCCATCGTGTCCCCATCATGTCCCCACCGTGTCCCCATCGTGTCCCCATGTCCCCATCATCTCCCCCCGCGCACCCACGATCTCGCGGATGGTGACGGGCTGCACCCCTCATGTCCCCACCGTGTCCCCAGCGTGTCCCCATCATGTCCCCATCGTGTCCCCATCGTGTCCCCATGTCCCCATCGTCCCCACACACACCCACGATCTCGCGGATGGTGACAGGCTGCATCCCCCACGTCCCCATCGTGTTCCCATCGTGTCCCCATCGTGTCCCCAACGTCCCCACGCACCCACGATCTCGCAGATGGTGACGGGCTGCATCCCCCACGTCCCCATTGTGTCCCCATCGTGTCCCCATCGTGTCCCCCCGCGCACCCACGATCTTGCGGATGGTGACGGGCTGCATCCCTCATGTCCCCACCGTGTCCCCATCGTGTCCCCACCATGTCCCCATCGTGTCCCCAACGTCCCCCCACGCACCCATGATCTCGTGGATGGTGACGGGCTCCATCCCTCACATCCCCACCGCGTGTCCCCATCGTGTCCCCATCATGTCCCCATCGTGTCCCCATCGTGTCCCCATGTCCCCAACGTCCCCACGCACCCACGATCTCACGGATGGTGACGGGCTGCATCCCCCACGTCCCCATCGTGTCCCCATCGTGTCCCCATCGTGTCCCCAACGTCCCCACACACCCACGATCTCGCGGATGGTGACGGGCTGCACCCCTCACGTCCCCAACATGTCCCCAATGGGTGTCCCCAACGTGTCCCCAACACGTCCCCCATGTCCCCAGTGTGTCCCCTGTGTCCCCCCGCGCACCCACAATCTCGCGGATGGTGACGGGCTGCATCCCCCACGTCCCCATCGTGTCCCCAACGTGTCCCCATCGTGTCCCCAACGTCCCCACACACCCACGATCTCACGGATGGTGATGGGCTGCATCCCTCATGTCCCCATCGCGTCCCCAACGCGTCCCCATTGTGTCCCCTGTGTCCCCCCACGTACACACGATCTCGCGGATGGTGACGGGCTGCATCCCCCACGTCCCCATCATGTCCCCATCGTGTCCCCATCGTGTCCCCAACGTCCCCACGCACCCACGATCTCGCGGATGGTGACGGACTGCATCCCCCACGTCCCCATCATGTCCCCATCATGTCCCCATGTCCCCAACGTCCCCACGCACCCACGATCTCGCGGATGGTGACGGGCTGCAGCAGCGTGGCCGGGGGGCTCTTCCCCGCGATGTTGACGCCCACCACGCGGAACAGCAGCTTCTCCCCCGTGGGCAGCCCCTTGGCCGTGAGGCCGCAGCGCTCCACCAGCTCCGTGTTGGCCGCAACCCACTCGTTGGCTGGGATGGACACGGAGCGACGGGATTGGGCGGGATTGGATGGGGAGGGTGGGATATGGAGGAGAGGGTTGCGGGAGTTGGGATTAGGGGGCTGGGATTGGGGTGGGGGGATTGGATTGGGAGGGTGGGATATGGGGGAGAGGATTGGGAGGGTGGGATTAGGGGGATGGGATTGGATGGGCAGCACGGGATATGGGGAGAGGATTGAGGGGGTGGGATTAGGGGGATGGGATTGGGGGGGTGGGATTGGATGGGGAGCGCAGGATACGGGGTGAGGATTGGGGGGGCGGGATTGGGGGGGCGGGATACGGGGAATGGGATTGGATGGGGAGCGCGGGATAGGGGCAGAGAAGACTGGGAGGGTGGGATTAGGGGGATGGGATTGGGGGGGTGGGGTTGGATTGGGAGGGTGGGATGGGGCGGTAGAGGATTGGGAGGGTGGGATTAGGGGGATGGGGTTGGGGGGTTGGGATTGGATGGGGAGGGTGGGATATGGGGGTAAAGGATTGGGGGGGATTAGGGGGATGGGATTGGCGGGGTGGGATTAGGGGGATGGGATTGGATGGGGAGCACGGGATACAGGGATAGAAGACTGGGAGGGTGGGATTAGGGGGCTGGGACTGTGGGATTGGTTTGAGGGGGTGGGATTGGATTGGGAGGGTGGGATACGGGGGTAGAGGATTGGGGGATGGGATTAGGGGGCTGGGGCTGGGATCGTGGGATTGGATTGAGGGAACAGCAGCTTCTCCCCCGTGGGCAGCCCCTTGGCCGTGAGGCCGCAGCGCTCCACCAGCTCCGTGTTGGCAGCAACCCACTCGTTGGCTGGGATGGACACGGAGCGACGGGATGGGGCGGGATTGGATGGGGAGGGTGGGATATGGAGGAGAGGGTTGCGGGAGTTGGGATTAGGGGGCTGGGATTGGGGTGGGGGGATTGGATTGGGAGGGTGGGATATGGGGGAGAGGATTGGGAGGGTGGGATTAGGGGGATGGGATTGGATGGGCAGCACGGGATATGGGGAGAGGATTGAGGGGGTGGGATTAGGGGGATGGGATTGGGGGGGTGGGATTGGATGGGGAGCGCAGGATACGGGGTGAGGATTGGGGGGGCGGGATTGGGGGGGCGGGATACGGGGAATGGGATTGGATGGGGAGCGCGGGATAGGGGCAGAGAAGACTGGGAGGGTGGGATTAGGGGGATGGGATTGGGGGGGTGGGGTTGGATTGGGAGGGTGGGATGGGGCGGTAGAGGATTGGGAGGGTGGGATTAGGGGGATGGGGTTGGGGGGTTGGGATTGGATGGGGAGGGTGGGATATGGGGGTAAAGGATTGGGGGGGATTAGGGGGATGGGATTGGCGGGGTGGGATTAGGGGGATGGGATTGGATGGGGAGCACGGGATACAGGGATAGAAGACTGGGAGGGTGGGATTAGGGGGCTGGGACTGTGGGATTGGTTTGAGGGGGTGGGATTGGATTGGGAGGGTGGGATACGGGGGTAGAGGATTGGGGGATGGGATTAGGGGGCTGGGGCTGGGATCGTGGGATTGGATTGAGGGAACAGCAGCTTCTCCCCCGTGGGCAGCCCCTTGGCCGTGAGGCCGCAGCGCTCCACCAGCTCCGTGTTGGCAGCAACCCACTCGTTGGCTGGGATGGACACGGAGCGACGGGATGGGGCGGGATTGGATGGGGAGGGTGGGATATGGAGGAGAGGGTTGCGGGAGTTGGGATTAGGGGGCTGGGATTGGGGTGGGGGGATTGGATTGGGAGGGTGGGATTAGGGGGATGGGATTGGATGGGCAGCACGGGATATGGGGAGAGGATTGAGGGGGTGGGATTAGGGGGATGGGATTGGGGGGGTGGGATTGGATGGGGAGCGCAGGATACGGGGTGAGGATTGGGGGGGCGGGATTGGGGGGGTGGGATACGGGGAATGGGATTGGATGGGGAGCGCGGGATAGGGGCAGAGAAGACTGGGAGGGTGGGATTAGGGGGATGGGATTGGGGGGGCGGGATTGGATTGGGAGGGTGGGATATGGGGATAGAGGATTGGGGGGTGGGATTGGATTGGGAGGGTGGGATGGGGCGGTAGAGGATTGGGAGGGTGGGATTAGGGGGATGGGGTTGGGGGGTTGGGATTGGATGGGGAGTGTGGGATATGGGGGTAAAGGATTGGGGGGGATTAGGGGGATGGGATTGGCGGGGTGGGATTAGGGGGATGGGATTGGATGGGGAGCACGGGATACAGGGATAGAAGACTGGGAGGGTGGGATTAGGGGGCTGGGATCGTGGGATTGGATTGAGGGGGTGGGATTGGATTGGGAGGGTGGGATACGGGGGTAGAGGATTGGGGGGGTGGGATTAGGGGGCTGGGATCGTGGGATTGGATTGAGGGAACAGCAGCTTCTCCCCCGTGGGCAGTCCCTTGGCCGTGAGGCCGCAGCGCTCCACCAGCTCCGTGTTGGCCGCAACCCACTCGTTGGCTGGGATGGACACGGAGCGACGGGATTGGGGGGGTGGGATACGGGGAATGGGATTGGATGGGGAGCGCAGGATACGGGGGAGAGGGTTGGGGGAGTGGGATACGGGGAATGGGATTGGATGGGGAGGGTGGGATACGGGGGCGAGGACTGGGAGGGTGGGATTAGGGGGATGGGATTGGGGGGGTGGGATACGGGGGATCGGACTGGATGGAAAGCACGGGATATGGGGGAGAGGATTGGGAGGATGGGATTAGGGGGATGGGGTTGGGGGGGTGGGATTGGATTGGGAGGGTGGGATTGGATGGGGAGCGCAGGATACGAGGGAGAGGATTGGGAGGGTGGGATTAGGGGGATGGGATTGGGAGGGCAGGATTAGGGGGATGGGATTGGGGGTGGGATTGGATGGGGAGTGTGGGATATCTGGGAGAGGGTTGGGGGGGTTGGGATTAGGGGGATGGGATTGGATTGGGAGCACAGGATATGGGGATAGAGGATTGGGGGGTGGGATTGGATTGGGAGGGTGGGATATGGAGTTAGAGGATTGAGGGGGTTGGGATTAGGGGGATGGGGCTGGGATTGTGGGATTGGATTGGGAGTGTGGGATATGGGAGTAAAGGATTGGGGGGGATTAGGGGGATGGGATTGGGGGGTGGGATTGGATGGGGAGGGTGGGATACGGGGGTACAGGATTGGAGGGGTTGGGATTAGGGGGATAAGGTTGGGAGCGTGGGATTGGATTGGGAGTGTGGGATTGGATTGGGAGCGCGGGATATGGGGGTAGAGGATTGAGGGGATGGGATTGGATTGGGAGGGTGGGATTGGGGAGATAGGGTTGGTGTGGGATTATGCTGGGGGTGCGCTACTGGGGGGACAGGGTTTGGGATAAGGGAATGGGAATGGGGAGGATGGGATCAGGGATAGGAGCCGGGGGATCGGATTGGAGCGCGGGACGGGGGCCACAGGATTAGGGGATCAGGGAGACGGGATTAGGGAGCCCGGAGCTGGGAACACGGGAATGGGGCTGGGGGGGCGGGGGGGTGACAGCGTCAGAGCCACACGGGATCCGGGGACACCATCAGGAACAGGGATTGGGGGGGGACGGGGGGGCATGGATGGACTTGGGGCGCTGGGGGGGGGCTCCAGGGCGCCGGGGGGGTCGGTGGCGCTGGGGGGGGTTGGGGGGTCGGTGATGGGGGGGGTCCAGAGGCGCTGGGGGGGATCCGGGCACTTCCGGGGCACTGGGGGGGTCGGTGGTGCCAGGGGGGGGTCCAGGGCGCTGGGGGGGGATCCGGGGTGCTGGGGGGGGTCCAGGGGCGCTGGGGGGGAGTCAGTGGTGCCAAAGGGGGGGTCCAGGGGTGCTGGGGGGGGTTGGTGGCTCCAGGGGGGGTCCCGGGGCGCTGGGGGGGGTCGGTGGCACCGGGGGTGGGGGCAGGGTGCTGGGGGGGGTCGGTGGCACCGAGGGGCGTTGCTGGCACCAGGGGGGGGTCCAGGGTGCTGGGGGGGGTCGGTGGGGCCGGGGGGGTCCAGGGGCACCAGGGGGGGGTCCGGGATGCTGGGGGGGTCCAGGGGGCGCTGAGGGGGGGTCCCAGATGCCAGGGGGTTCCAGGGCGCTGGGGGGGGGGTCGGTAGCACCAGGGGGGGGTCGGTGGGCACCAGGGGGGGTCCAGGGGCACTGGGGGGGGTCAGTGGAGCCCGGGGGGTTCCAGGGGCACTGGGGGGGGGTCGGTGAGGCTGGGGGGGTCCAGGGGCACCGAGGGGGGGGGGGGTCAGTGGTGCCTGGGGGGGGGGTCAGTGGAGCCCGGGGGGGGTCCAGGGGTGCCGGGGGGGGGAGTCAGTGGCACCGGGGGGAGTCCAGGGGCACCAGGGAGGGGTCAGTGGCGCCAGGGGGGTTGGTGGCACCAGCGGGGCGTCCAGGCGGCCATCGGTGGCGCTGGGGGGGGGGTCCAGGGGCACTGAGGGGGGTCGGTGGCGCTGGGGGGGGTCCAGGGGCGCCGGGGAGGGGTCGGGGTCCCCGGGGGGTCCCCCTGTCCCCCCCCGTCACTCACAGCCCTCGCGGCACCACTCGACCAAGTAGCCGTCGATGCCGCCGGCGCCCAGGCGCTCGGGCGGGCGCCACTTGAGGGTGGCCGTGGTGTCGGTGACGTCCTCCAGCGTCAGGTGGGTGGGCTCGCTCGTGGGCGCTGGGGGGGGGGCACCGTCACGGGGGGGCCCCAGGACCCCCCAAGTACCCAGGGGGGCCCCCCAGCACCCGGGGGGGCTCCGAGACCCCAGGGGTGGCCCCCGTCCGCCAAGGAAGCCCCCAGACCCCCAGGGGAGCCCCCAAACCTGCCCCTAGACCCCAACCCACCTCCTGGACACTCCAAAACCTTCGTCCCTCCCTTCAGGACCCCCTGGAGACCCCCAAACCCTCCCCCTAGACCCCAACCCACCTCCTGGACCCCCCCAAACCCCCATCCCTCCCTTGGGGACTCCCAGGAGAACCCCCAAACCCTCATTCCTGCCCTCAGGACCCCCAGGAGAACCCCCAAACCCCCATCCCTCCCTTGGGGACCCCCAGGAGAGCCCCCCAAACCCTCCCCCTAGACCCCAACCCACCTCCTGGACCCCCCAAACCCCCATCCCTCTCTTAGGGACCCCCAGGAGAGCCCCCAAGCCCTCATGTGTCCCTTCAGGACCCCCAGAAGACCCCCCCTAAACCCCCATCCCTCCCTCAGGGACCCCCAGGAGACCCCCCCAAATCCCCATCCTTCCCTTGGGGACCCCCAGGAGAGCCCCCAAACTCTCATCCCTCCCTTCAGGACCCCCAACCTTCCCCCTAGCCCCTCATCCCACCCCTCTGTACCCCACAAAACCCTCATCCCTCCCTTCAGGACCCCCAGGAGAGCCCCCCAAACCTCTCCCTGGACCCCAACCCACCCCCAAACCCCCATCCATCCCTTTGGGACGCCCAGGAGACCCCCCCAACCCCCCATCCTTCCCTTAGGGACCCCCAGGAGAGCCCCCAAACCCCCATCCCTCCCTTGGGGACCCCCAGGAGAACCCCCAAACCCCCATCCCTCCCTTCAGGACCCCCAGGAGACCCCCCCAAAACCCCCGTCCCTCCCTCGGGGACCCCCGCGGAGCCCCCCGGCGCACCGATGGGCATGAAGGGCTGCGTGTTGTGGCTGGGCTGCGAGATGCCGATGGCGTTGACGGCGAAGACGCGCATCTCGTAGAAGACGCCCTCGATCATGCGCGTCGACTCGAACGTCGTGTCCGCGTACACCTCGAAGTTGAGCTTCATCCAGCGCATGGAGCCCTTCTTCTTGCGCTCGATCAGGTAGCCTGCGGGGACACCAAGGGACACGTGTGTCCCCGTGCGTGGGGACACGGGGACACGGGGACACGTGCCACTCACCTGTCACCGGTTGCCCCCCGTCGAACTTGGGGGGCTCCCACACCAGCACGGCCCAGTCCTCGCCCACCGAGGTGACGCGCACGGCCTCGGGGGGGTCGGGGACGTCTGCGGGGACACGTGGGGACACCCCGGTCACAGGATTGTCCCCAACCGGCCCCCATGGCGCTCTGTCCCCAGCCACCGCTGTCCCTCTCCCCGGCCGCTCGGTGTCCCCGCCATGTCCCTGTCCCCAGCCCTCCTGGTGTCCCCCTGCCCCAGCCACCCCATGTCCCTGTCCCCTTGTCCCCAGCCACCCCATGTCCTTGTCCCCAGCCCTCCTGGTGTTCCCCTGCCCCAGCCACCCCATGTCCTTGTCCCCTTGTCCCCAGCCAGCCCCTGTCCCATGTTCCCATCCCCAGCCACCCCATGTCCTTGTTCCCAGACCCCCTATTGTCCCCCTGCCCCAGCCACCCCATGTCCCTGTCCCCAGCCATTCCATGTCCCCATCCCCACCCACCTGTGTCCCCATCCTCAGCCACCTCATGTCCCCGTCCCCTTGTCCCCAGACAGCCCCTGTTCCCCACGTCCCTCTCCCAGCCACCTCATGTCCCTGTCCCCTTGTCCCCAGCCAGTCCCTGTCCCCTCTGTCCCTGTCCCCAGCTACCCCATGTCCCTGTCCCCCATGTCCCTTTCCCAGTCACCCCATGTCCCCATCCCCAGCCACCCCATGTCCCTGTCCCCTTGTCCCCACCTGGTCCCTGTCCCCCATGCCCGTTTCCCAGTCACCCCATGTCCCTGTCCCCAGCCACCCCATGTCCCCATCCTCAGCCACCTTGTGTTCCTACCCCCTTGTCCCCAGCCGGTCCTTGTACCCCAGGTCCCCTTCCCAGCCACCCCATGTCCCTGTCCCCCATGTCCCTTTCCCAGACACCCCATGTCCCCATCCCCAGCCACCCTGTCTCCCTGTCCCCAGCCACCTCATGTCCCTGTCCCCTTGTCCCCAGCCAGTCCCTGTCCCCTCTGTCCCTGTCCCCAGTCACCCCATGTCCCCATCCCCAGCCACCCCATGTCCCTGTCCCCAGCCACCTCATGTCCCTGTCCCCTTGTCCCCAGCCAGTCCCTGTCCCTCATGTCCCTTTCCCAGCCACCCTGTCTCCCTGTCCCCAGCCACCTCATGTCCCTGTCCCCCATGTCCCTTTCCCAGCCACCCCATGTCCCCATCCTCAGCCACCCTCATGTCCCCGTCCCCTTGTCCCCAGCCGGTCCCTGTCCCCCGTGTCCCTCTCCCAGCCACCCCATGTCCCTGTCCCCAGCTACCCCATGTCCCCATCCTCAGTCACCCCATGTCCCCATCCTCAGCCACCCTGTGTCCCTGTCCTCAGCCACCCTCATGTCCCTGTCCCGTTGTCCCCAGCCAGTCCCTGTCCCCCATGTCCCTCTCCCAGCCACCCCATGTCCCTGTCCCCAGCCACCTCATGTCCCTGTCCCCCATGTCCCTCTCCCAGCCACCCCATGTCCCTGTCCCCAGCCACCCCATGTCCCTGTCCCCCATGTCCCTCTCCCAGCCACCCCATGTCCCATCCCCAGCCACCCCTTGCCCCATTCCCACGTCCCTCCTCCCCAGCCCCACATCTCCCTGTCCCTCCAACCCCCGCGTCCCCCTCCGTCCCCGTCCCCTCCGTCCGTGTCCCCTCCATCCCTGTCCCCATCCCTGTCTGTGTCCCCTCTGTCCCCGTCCCCGTCCCCATCCGTGTCCCCTCCGTCCCCGTGCGTGTGCCCTCCGTCCCCGTGCGTGTCCCCTCCGTCCCCGTCCCCCTCCGTCCCCGTCCCCCTCCGTCCCCGTCCCCATCCGTGTCCCCTCCGTCCCTGTGCGCGTCCCCGTGCGTGTCCCCTCCGTCCCCGTGTGTGTCCCCTCCGTCCCTGTCCCCGTCCCCATCCGTGTCCCCTCCGTCCCCGTGAGTGTCCCCTCTGTCCCCGTCCCCCTCCGTCCCCGTCCCCGTTCGTGTCCCCTCCGTCCGTGTCCCCTCCGTCCGTGTCCCCTCCATCCCCGTCCGTGTCCCCTCCGTCCCTGTCCCCGTCCCCGTGCGTGTCCCCTCCGTCCCCGTGCGTGTGCCCTCCGTCCCTGTCCGTGTCCCCTCTGTCCCTGTCCCCGTCCCCGTGCATGTCCCCTCCGTCCCCGTCCCCCTCCGTCCCCGTCCCCCTCCGTCCCCATCCCCGTCCGTGTCCCCTCCGTCCCCGTCCCCATCCCCATCCGTGTCCCCTCTGTCCCTGTGCGTGTCCCCGTGCGTGTCCCCTCCGTCCCCGTCCGTGTCCCCTCTGTCCCTGTCCCCGTCCCCATCCGTGTCCCCTCCGTCCCCGTGCGTGTGCCCTCCGTCCCCGTCCGTGTCCCCTCTGTCCCTGTCCCCGTCCCCGTGCGTGTCCCCTCCGTCCCCGTCCCCCTCCGTCCCCGTCCCCCTCCGTCCCCGTCCGTGTCCGTGTCCCCTCTGTCCCCGTCCCCGTCCCCATCCGTGTCCCCTCCATCCCTGTGTGTGTCCCCGTGCGTGTCCCCTCCGTCCCCGTCCGTGTCCCCTCCGTCCCTGTCCCCGTCCCCGTCCGTGTCCCCTCCGTCCCTGCGCGTGTCCCCGTGCGTGTCCCCTCCGTCCCCGTGCGTGTCCCCTCCGTCCCTGTCCGTGTCCCCTCCGTCCCTGTCCCCGTCCCCATCCGTGTCCCCTCCGTCCCCGTGCGTGTCCCCTCCGTCCCCGTCCCCCTCCGTCCCCGTCCCCTCCGTCCGTGTCCCCTCCATCCCTGTCCCCATCCCCGTCCGTGTCCCCTCTGTCCCTGTCCCCGTCCCCATCCGTGTCCCCTCCGTCCCTGTGCGTGTCCCCGTGCGTGTCCCCTCCGTCCCCGTCCGTGTCCCCTCCGTCCCCGTCCCCATCCGTGTCCCCTCCGTCCCTGTGCGTGTCCCCGTGCGTGTCCCCTCCGTCCCCGTCCCCGTCCCCATCCGTGTCCCCTCCGTCCCTGTCCCCGTCCCCGTCCCCGTCCCCATCCGTGTCCCCTCCGTCCCCGTGTCCCCCGTCCTTACCGACCACCTTGACGAAGAGCACGGCCGAGTCCTCGCCCACGGGGTTGGTGACGGTGATGCTGTACCGCGCCTCGTCCCCGCGCTCCGCGCTCTCGATCACGAAGCTGCTCACATCCTGCTGCTGCTCCAGGTGCGCCCGGCCCTCGGTGTCCGTGAACGGCTGCCGGGGACACGGGAAATGGGGACACGGGCACGGAGGGGACACGGGGACATGGGGACGGAGGGGACACGGGGAATGGGGACACGGGACATGGGGACACAGGGACATGGGACACGAGGACACAGGCATGGAGGGGACACGGGGACGGAGGGGACACGGGGACATGGGACACGGAGACACAGGCCAGGGAGATGGACGGGGTGTGGGGACACGGGGACATGGCACACGGGGACACGGCACGCGGGGACACGGGGACATGGGGACACGGGGACAGAGGGGACATGGGGACATGGCACACGGGGACACGGGGACGGAGGGGACACAGGGACATGGCACACAGGGACACGGCACGCGGGGACACGGGGACATGGCACATGGGGACATGGGGACAGGGGACACGGGGACATGGCATACGGGGACACGGGGACATGGGGACACGAGCACGGAGGGGACACAGGGACAAAGGGGACATGGCACATGGGGACACGGGGACAGAGGGGACATGGGGACACAGGGACACGGGGACATGGGGACACGGGCACGGAGGAGAGAGGGGGACATGGGGACACAGGGACGGAGTGGACACGGGGACATGAGGACACGGGCACGGACGGGACATGGGGACGGAGGGGACACAGGGACAGAGGGGACATGGCACACGGGGACACGGGGACAGAGGGGACACGGGGACATGGGACATGGGACACGGGGACAGAGGGGACATGGCACACGGGGACACAGGGACGGAGAGGACATAGGGACATGGCACACAGGGACATGGGGACGGAGGGGATACAGGGACACGGGGACAGAGGGGACACAGCCTGGGGAGATGGAGGGGACATGGGAACATGGGGACATGGGCATGCGGGGACATGGGGATGGAGGGGACATGGGGATGGAGGGGACAGAGGACACGGGGACAGAGGGGACATGGGGACACGGGGACATGAGACACGGCCCGGGAAGATGGAGGGGACACGGCATGTGGGGACATGGGACATGAGGATGGAGGAGACATGGGGACACGGGGACACGGCACGTGGGGACATGGCCCGGGGACACGGGAATGTGGGGATGAAGGGGGCATGGCGACACGGGAACACCTGGGGACACGGGGATGGAGGGGACACGGGGACACGGGGATGGAGGGGACACGGGGACATGGGAACACCTGGGAACATGGGGATGGAGGGCACACAGGGACACGGGGACATGTGGATGGAGGGGACATGGGGACACAGGAACACCTGGGGACATGGGGATGGAGGGCACACAGGGACACGGGGACATGGGGATGGAGGGGACACAGGGACATGGGGACACAGGAACACCTGGGGACATGGGGATGGAGGGCACACAGGGACATGGAAACACGTGGGGACATGGGGATGGAGGGCACACGGGGACATGGGGACACAGGGATGGAGGGCACACAGGGACATGGTGACACGGGGACCCGTGGGGACATAGGGACATGGGGATGGAGGGGACACGGGGATGGAGGGGACACAGGGACCCGTGGGGACACGGGGATGGAGGGCACACAGGGACATGGGGACACGGGGATGGAGGGGACACAGGGACCCGTGGGGACATGGGGATGGAGGGCACACAGGGACATGGGGACACGGGGATGGAGGGGACACAGGGACCCGTGGGGACACGGGGATGGAGGGCACACAGGGACACGGGGATGGAGGGGACACAGGGACACGTGGGGATACGGGGATGGAGGGCACACAGGGACACGGGGATGGAGGGCACACAGGGACACAGGGACCCGTGGGGACCCGTGGGGACACACGGACCTCGTCCCCCTTCTTCCAGGTGACGGTGGGCGCCGGCTCCCCCGTGATGGGCACGTCCAGGCGCAGCTTGTTCCCCGCCACCACCACGATGGTGTTCTCGGCCGTCTTCCCCGAGCAGTCCAGGTGGATCTTGGGGGGCTCTGGGGACGGGGACAGCGCCGCGACGTCACCCCGAGTGTCCCCAACGCCCCCCCCGCCCCCCGGCTTCGTCACCGTTGTCCCCTCGCCCCGGCTCACCTTGCTTGGGGACATATTCAACCTTGATCTCTGTGGGCACAGGGAGAGAAAGGGTTAATTGGGGCTGCACCCCCCCCCCACAAAGTGTCACTAGGGTCCCCAAATGGCACCCCGGGACCCCCAAATGGCACCGGTGTCCCCAAACGGGGACCCTGGAGTCCCCAAATGTCACAGGTCTCCCCAAATGGCACCCCGGGACCCTCAAGTGTCACTGGTGTCCCCAGACCCCCCCCCACAGTGCCATGAGTGTCCCCAAAGGGCTCTAGGAGCCCCCAGATGTCACCGGTGTCCCCAAATGTCATCCTAGGACCCCTCCCCAGCTTCCAGTGTCCCCAAGGGGCAACCAGGGATACCCCTCAACACAGACGGGACCCCAAACTGCACCCAGGGACCCCCCAGATGTCCCTGGTGTCCCCCAAAGGGCTCTAGGAGCCTCTTCATGTCACCGGTGTCCCCAAATGCCATCCTAGGACCCACCCCCCAGCTGCCAGTGTCCCCAAGGGCTAACCAAAGACCCCCCTCAACACAGAGGGGACCCCAAACTGCACCCAGGGACCCCCCAAATGTCACCAGTGTCCCTAAATGGTGTCCCCCAAAGGGCTCTAGGAGCCTCTTCATGTCACTGGTGTCCCCAAATGCCACCCTGGGGCCCCCCATCAGTGTCCCCAGTGTCCCAGGGGGTAACCAAGGACCCCCCTCAACACAGAGGGGACCCCAAACTGCACCCAGGGACCCCCCAGATGTCCCTGGTGACCCCCAAAGGGCTCTAGGAGCCCCCAGATGTCACCAATGTCCCTGGATGCCACCCTGGGACCCCCCATCAGTGTCCCCAGTGTCCCCAAGGGGTAACCAAGGACCCTCCTCAACACAGTGGGGACCCCAAACTGCACCCAGGGACCCCCCAGATGTCACCAATGTCCCCAGATGCCATTCTGGGACCTCTGCCAACTACCAGTGTCCCTAAGGGGTAACCAAGGACCCCCCTCAACACAGAGGGGACCACAAACTGCACCCACAGATCCCCCAAATGTCACTGGTGTCCCCAAATGGTGTCCCTGGTGTCCCCCAAAAGGCTCTAGGAGCCCCCAGATGTCACCAATGTCCCCGGGTGCCACCCTGGGCCCCCCCCACCATTGTCCCCAGTGTCCCCAAGGCGGACGTTGTCCCCGCGGCGCACCCAGGAAGTTGAGCTTGGCCGAGAGGGACAGCGCGTAGCCGTCGGGGATGAAGGTGTAGTCGCCCTCGTCCTCGGGGCGCACGTCGTCGATGACCAGTTTGTGGAACCTGCGGGGACACCGGGGCGCTGCCAGTGCCACCAGGGCGCCCCGGGGCCACCAGGGTCCCCTATAGCGCCCTGGGCTGCCAGGGTCCCCCTATAGTGCCCTAAGGGCCACGAATGTCCCCCTATAGCGTCCCGGGGCCATGAGGGTCCCCCTATAGTTCCCTAAGGGCTGCGAGTGTCCCCCTGTAGTGCCCCAGGGCCACAAGGGTTCCCCTATAGCGCCCCAGAGCCGTGACTGTCTCCCTATAGCGCCCCGGGGCCGCCAGGGTCCCCCTATAGTGCCCTAAGGGCCATGAGGGTCCCCCTATAGCATCCCAGGGCTGCGAGGGTCCCCCTATAGCGTCCCAGGGCTGTGACTGTCCCCCTATAGTGCCCTAAGGGCCACGAGGGTCCCCCTATAGCGCCCCAGGGCTGTGAGTGTCCCCCTAGAGTGTCCCAGGGCCGCGAGGGTCCCCCTATAGTGCCCTAAGGGCTGTGAGTGTCCCCCTATAGTGCCCTAAGGGCCGCAAGTGCCCCCTATAGTGCCCTAAGGGCCGCGAGGGTCCCCCTATAGTGCCCTAAGGGCCGTGAGTGCTGCCATATAGCGCCCTAAGGGCCACGAGGGTCCCCCTATAGCATCCCAGGGCTGCGAGGGTCCCCCTATAGCGCCCCGGGGCCGTGAGTGTCCCCCTATAGCCCTGAGGGCTGCGAGGGTCCCCCTATAGCGACCTGAGGGCTTCAAGCTTCACCCTATAGTGCCCTGGGGTCTCAAGTGTCCCCCTGTGGCGTCCCCGGCGCTGTCCCCCGTCCCTGTCCCCTGTCCCCGTCCCCTGTCCCCGGCGCTGTTCCCCGTCCCCGTCCCCTGTCCCTGTCCCCGGTGCTGTCCCCAGCCCCTGTCCCCTGTCCCCCGGCCCCCAGCCCCAGCTGTCCCCTGTCCCCAGCCCCTGTCCCCTGTCCCCCGGCCCCCAGCCCCAGCGCTGTCCCCTGTCCCCGTCCCTGTCCCCTGTCCCCTGTCCCCATCCCCTGTCCCCCGTCCCCAGCGTTGTCCCCAGTCCCCGGCACTGTCCCCGTCCCCATCCCCTGTCCCCTGTCCCCCATCCCCAGCGCTGTCCCTGGCCCCTGTCCCCATCCCTGTCCTCCGTCCCCAGTGCTGTCCCCGTCCCCCAGTCCTGGCCCCCATCCCTGGCGCTGTCCCTGTCCCCTGTCCCCAGTCCCTAGTGCTGTCCCCGGCCCCCAGCCCTGTCCCCATCTCCTGTCCCCCACCCCCAGCGTTGTCCCCAGTCCCCAGCCCCTGTCCCCTGTCCCTGTCTCCAGTCCCTAGTGCTGCCCCCGGCCCCCGGCCCTGTCCCCTGTCCCCATCCCCTGTGCCCCGTCCCCAGCGTTGTCCCCAGTCCCCGTCGCTGTCCCTGTCCCCTGTCCCTGTCTCCAGTCCCCAGTGCTGTCCCCGACCCCCGGGCCTGTCCCCTGTCCCCATCCCCTGTCCCCAGTCCCCGATGCTGTCCCAGGCCCCCATCCCCATCCCCTGTCCCCCGTCCCCAGCGTTGTCCCCAGTCCCCGGCACTGTCCCCATCCCTGTCCCCTGTCCCCATCCCTGTCCCCTGTCCCCGTCCCTGTCCCCTGTCCCCCATCCCCGGCACTGTCCCCGTCCCCGTCCCTGTCCCCTGTCCCCTGTCCCCTGTCCCCCATCCCCGTCCCTGTCCCCTGTCCCCCATCCCCGTCCCTGTCCCTGTCCCCCATCCCTGTCCCCGTCCCACCTGCCCTTGTGCTCCATGTGGATGCGCTTGCTGGGCCGCACCTCCACGCCGTTCTTGTACCACTTGCCCGTGACCTTCTCGTCGGACACCTCGCACTTGAACACGGCCTGCTCGGCCGCCTTCACCGTGAGGTCCGCGATGTCCTGCAGCACCTCCAGCTTCTTCTCTGGGGGGGCACGGGGCGCTGGGGGGGCGGCACCGCAGGGACCCCCCCCCACCGCATCTCTGTGCCCCAGGGACCCTCCCTGTCCCCTCCAGGGTCACCCCAGGGACCCCCCCGCCACCTCCCTGTGCCCCAGGGACCCCCCCCATCCCCTCCAGGGTCACCCCAGGAACCGCCCCCTGCTGCCTCTCTGTGCCCCAGGGACCCCCCCGTCCCCTCCAGGGTCACCCCAGGGACCCCCCCTGTCCCCTCCAGGGTCACCCCAGGGACCCCTCAACCAGCTCTCTGTGCCCCAGGGACCCCCCCCGGCTACCTCTCTGTGCCCCAGGGACCCCCCTATCTGCTCCAGAGTCACCCCAGGGACCCCCCTCATCCACTCCAGGGTCATCCCAGGGACCTCCCCGCCACCTCTCTGCACCCCGGGGACCCCCAATCTGCTCCGGGGTCACCCCAGGGACTCCTCATCCACCCCAGGGACCCCCCCCATCACATCTGTGCACCCCAGGGACCCCCCCCCGCCACCTCTCTGCACCCCAGGGACCCCCCTGTCCTCTCCAGAGTCACCCCAGGGTCCCCTCATCCACTCCAGGGTCACTCCAAGGACCCCCCTGCCACCTCTCTGCACCCCAGGGACCCCCCTGTTCGCTCCAGGGTCACCCCAGGGACTCCCCATCCACTCCAGGGCCACCCCAGGGACCCCCCATCTGCTCCAGGGTCACTCCAAGGACCCCCCCCCCCCCATCACCACTCTGCACCCCAGGGACCCCCCATCCGCTCCAGGGTCATTCCAGGGACCCCCCCTGTCGCCTCTCTGTGCCCCAGGGACCCCCCATCTGCTCCAGGGTCACCACAGGGACCCCCCCGTCCCCTCCAGGGTCACCCCAGGGATCCCCCATCCGCTCCAGGGTCACCCCAGAGACTCCCCATCTGCTCCAAGGTCACCCCAGGGACCCCTCAACCACCTCTCTGCACCCCACGGACCCCCCTGTCTGCTCTGGGGTCTCCCCAGGGACCCACTGTCCGCTCCGGGGTCACCCCAGGGATCCCCCCCGGGACACAGAGACACCCCCCCTGCACCCCCAGAGATCCCTGGATACCTCAAGGACCCCCCCTCCTCGGTCACCCCCAATCACCCCTGGGACCCTCTCTAGGGACCCCCCAGCCACAGCTATGGGATGGGGACAAGGCCATGGGTTGGGGACAAGGCCATGGGGTGGGGACAAGGCCACGGGGTGGGGGACACATCCCTGGGACCCCCCCAGATGCCCCTGGGACCCACCGGACACCCCAAGGACCCCCTGGACATCCCCCCTGCACCACCAGGACCCCCCCAGATCCCCTAGACACATCTATGGGATGGGGACAAGGCAACGGGTTGGGGACGAGGCCACGGGGTGGGGGACACATCCCTAGGACCCCCCCCAGATGTCCCTAGGACCCACCAGACCCCCCAAGGACCCCCTGGACACCCCCATCCCCGGCCCAGGGACATCCTAGGGTGCCACCAGGATAAACCCGGGCCAATCCCACCCAGGCCAGGACGCGTCCCGGGCCGGGGCACCTTCCACGATGACCTCGGCCTCGCTCTCGCCGCCGTTGGTCATGATCTTGTAGTGGCCGGTGTCCTCCTTGGTGGCCTCGTTGATGATGAGGTAGTGCTTGCGGCCGTCCTTCTTGAAGCGGTACTTGAAGGCGTCCTCGCGCGTCAGCTCCACGCCGTCCTTGAGCCTGCGGGCGCGCAGAGCGCGTCGGGGACGGGGACACGGGGACAGGGACACGGCCACGGGGACGGGGACACGGGGATGAGGACACAGCCACGGGGACGGGGACACGGCCACAAGGATGGGGACACGGCCACAGGGATGGGGACACGGCCACGGGGACACGGCCAAGGGGACGGGGACATGGCCACGGGGATGGGGACATGGGGACGGGGACATGGCCAAGGGGATGGGGACACGGGGACGGGGACACAGGGACGGGGACACGGCCAAGGGGATGGGGACACGGCCAAGGGGATGGGGACACAGGGACGGGGACACAGCCAGGGGACGGGGACACGTCCACGGGGATGGGGACACGGCCAAGGGGATGGGGACACGGCCAAGGAAATGGGGGACATGGCCAAGGGGACGGGGACACGGCCAAGGGGATGGAGACATGGCCAAGGGGACGGGGACATGGCCAAGGGGATGAGGACATGGCCAAGGGGACGGGGACACGCCCAAGGGGACGGGGACATGCCCAAGGGGATGGGGACATGGCCACAGGGACGGGGACATGGGGACGGGGACGGGGACACGGCCAAGGGGACACGGGGACACCGCCAAGGGAATGAGGACATGGCCAAGGGGATGGGGACACGGGGACGGGGACGGGGACATGGCCACGGGGATGGGGACACGGCCAAGGGGATGAGGACACGGCCAAGGGGATGGGGACATGGCCACAGGGACGGGGACATGGGGACGGGGACGGGGACACGGCCAAGGGGACACGGGGACACCGCCAAGGGGATGAGGACATGGCCAAGGGGACGGGGACACGGGGACGGGGACATGGCCACGGGGATGGGGACATGGCCAGGGGACGGGGACAGGGCCACGGGGACGGGGACACAGCCACGGGGATGAGGACACGGCCAAGGGGATGAGGACATGGCCACGGGGACGGGGACACGGGGATGGGGACATGGCCAAGGGGACGGGGACACGGCCAGGGGACAGGGACACGGCCGGAGGATGGGGACACGGCCACAGGGACATGGCCAAGGGGACGGGGACATGGCCAAGAGGATGGGGACAGGGCCGGGGGACGGGGACACGGCCAAGGGGACAGGGACACGGCCAAGGAGATGGGGACATGGCCAAAGGGATGGGGACAGGGCCGGGGGACGGGGACACGGCCAAGGGGACGGGGACACGGCCAGAGGATGGGGACATGGCCAAGGGGACGGGGACATGGCCAAGGGGACGGGGACACGGGGACGGGGACACGGAGATGGGGACATGGCCAAGGGGATGGGGACATGGCCGGAGGATGGGGACATGGCCAAGGGGATGGGGACACGGCCAAGGGGACGGGGACAATGGCCAGGGGACGGAGGACACGGCCGGGGGATGGAGACAAGGTCATGGGGTGGGTGATGTGGCAATGGGGTGAAGGACATGGCCATGGGACAGGGGACATGGCCATGGGATGGGGACATGGGCATGGGATGGGGACAAGGTCATGGGATGGGGGGTGTGGCAATGGGGTGGAGGACATGGTCATGGGACAGGGACATGGCATGGGGACACAATCATGGTATGGGAAACAAGGTCATGGTAAGGAGGACATGGCCACAGGACAAGGGACATGGCCATGGGATGGGGACATGCTCATGGGATGGGGACACAGTCATGCAATGGGGGACATGGCAACGGGGTGGGGGACATGGCCATGGGACGGGGACATGGCATGGGGACACGGTCATGCGATGGGGGACATGGCCACAGGGTGGGGGACATGGCCATGGGATGAGGGACAAGATCATGGGATGAGATACAAGGTCATGGGATGGGGACAAGGACATGGGATGGGGGACATGGCAACGGGGTGGGGGACATGGCCATGGGATGGGGACATGGCCACGGGTTCGGGGACACTGGCACAGGATGGAGAACAAGGCCATGGGACAAGGCCATGGCTATGAGATGGGGACAAGACCATGGGCTGGGGGACATAGACACACAGATGACAAGGGTGGACATGGGATGGAGAGCATGGACATGCGGGTGACAGGGACAGACACGGGATGATGGGGACGAACACGCAGGTGACAGGGATGGACACGGGATGACCTGGACATGCAGGTGACAGGGACAGACACGGGATGATGGGGAAGAACACGGGATGGTGGGGACGGACACGGGATGGTGGGGACAGACACGCACGTGACAAGGACAGACATGGGATGACCTGGACACACAGGTGACAGGGACAGACATGGGATGGTGGGGACGGATACGCAGGTGACAGGGATGGACACGGGATGACCTGGACACGCAGGTGACAAGGACAGACATGGGATGATGGGGACAGACACGGGATGGTGGGGACGGACACGCAGGTGACAGGGATGGACATAGGATGACCTGGACACGCAGGTGACAAGGACAGACATGGGATGGTGGGGATGGACACGCAGGTGACAGGGATGGACACGGGATGACCTGGACACGCAGGTGACAGGGAGGACACAGGATGACCTGGACATGCAGGTGACAAGGACAGACATGGGATGGTGGGGACAGACACGCAGGTGACAAGGACGGACACGGGATGACCTGGACACGCAGGTGACAGGGACAGACACGGGATGACCTGGACATGCAGGTGACAAGGACACGGGATGATGGGGACAGACATGGGATGGTGGGGACGGCCACGGGATGGTGGGGACAGACACGCAGGTGACAAGGACAGACATGGGATGACCTGGACATGCAGGTGACAGAGAGGACACAGGATGACCTGGACACACAGGTGACAGGGACAGACATGGGATGGTGGGGACGAACACGCAGGTGACAGGGACGGACATGGGATGACCTGGACACGCAGGTGACAAGGACAGACCCGGGATGATGGGGACGGACACGGGATGGAGGGGACGGACACGGGATGGTGGGGACGGCCACGAGATGGTGGGGACAGACGCGCAAGTGACAAGGACAGACATGGGATGACCTAGACACACAGGTGACAGGGACAGACATGGGATGGTGGGGACAGACACACAGGTGACAGGGACGGACACGGGATGACCTGGACATGCAGGTGACAAGGACAGACACGGGATGGTGGGGACGGCCACGAGATGGTGGGGACAGACACGCAAGTGACAAGGACAGACACAGGATGACCTGGACACACAGGTGACAGGGACAGACATGGGATGACCTGGACACGCAGGTGACAAGGACAGACACGGGATGATGGGGACGGACACGGGATGGAGGGGACGGACACGGGATGGAGGGACGGCCACGCAGGCGCCCTACGGTGCCGGTCACGGCCACATGAAGCACAGGGCAGGTGGGGACACCCGCCCGCCCCACGGAGGACACGAGGGGACGCGTGGGGACAGCGGGGACGTTACCACATGACTTGGGCTCCCTCCTCGGACACCTCGGCCTCCAGCACCACGCGCTCGCCCACGAAGACCTGCTGGTCGTCCAGGCCCTTCTCGATGGTCACGGGGGGCTCTGCGGGGGTGACACGGGGTTGGGGACACCCGTGGGGACACGGGGACATGGGGACATGGGGACACGGGGACACAGGGACGTGGGGACATGGGGACACGGGGACGTGGGGACACGGGGACATGGGGATGCGGGGACATGGGGACGCGGGGATGTGGGGACATGGGGACACGGGGACACGGGGATGGGCGACGCGGGGACACGGGGACGCGGGGACACGGGGAGATGGGGACACGAGGGCATGGGGACTGGGGGACGTGGGGACATGGGGACACAGGGACACGGGAACACAGGGACATAGGGACGCGGGGACACGGGGACGTGGGGACGCGGGGACGTGGGACGCGGGGACATGGGGACGCGGGGACACAGGGACGCGGGGACACAGGGACATGGGGACACAGGGACACGGGGACACGGGGACACAGGGACATAGGGACGTGGGACGCGGGGACGTGGGGACGCGGGGACATGGGGACATGGGGACGCGGGGACATGGAGATGTGGGGATGCGGGGACGTGGGGACATGGGGACATGGGGACATGGTGTCGTGGCGACATGGGGACGTGGGGACAGGGGGACATGGGGACACAGGGACACAGGGACATAGGGACGTGGGGACGCGGGGACGTGGGGACACGGGGACGCGGGGACATGGAGATGCGGGGATGCGGGGACGTGGGGACAGGGGGACATGGGGACACGGGGATGCAGGGACGCGGGGGGACATGGGGACGCGGGGACACGGGGACGCGGGGACGCGGGCGCACCCTTGACGAAGACCTCGGTGAAGCACTTCTCGTCGTTGACGCGACACTCGTAGGCAGCGTCGTCGGCCAGCGAGCACTTGTGGATGGTCAGGATGCGCTTGAGACCAACGTTCTCGAACACGTATCTGCGGGGGGGACGGGGACAGCGTGGGGACACGTGGGGACACCGGGGGACACAGACACGGCGTGGGGACACCCCCCTCCTGCGCCCTAGAGCCCCCCCAATCCCCAATACCCCCCTCCTGCCCCCCAATACCTCCCTCCTTCCCCTTAGAGCACCCCCATGCCCTCCAATACTCCCCTCCTGCCCCCCAGGACCCCCCCAGCCCCTCAATACTCCCCCCCAGATCCACGATACCCCCCTCCTGCCCCCCAGAGCCCCCCAACACCCCCGGTGCCCCCCAATCCCCCCTCCTGCCCCCTATACCCCCCTCCTGCCCCCCAGGAACCCCCAGCACCCCAATACACCTCTCCTGCCCCCTATACCCCCCTCCTGTCCCCCAGAGCCCCCCAATACCCCCAGTGCCCCCCAATACCCCCTCATGCCCCCTATACCCCCCTCCTGCTCCCCAGAGGCCCCAGTTCCCACGGTGCCCCCCAATCCCCCCTCCTGCCCCCTATACCCCACTCCTGTCCCCCAGAGCCCCCCATACTCCCAATACCCCCCTCCTGCCCCCCAGGACTCCCCTCCTGCCCCCCAGAGCCCCCCAATACCCCCAGTGCCCCCCAGGATCCCCCTCCTGGCCCCCAGAGCCCCCCAGTTCCCCCAGTGTCCCCCAATACCCCCCTCCTGCCCCCCCAGAGTGCCCCATACTCCCAATACCCCCCTCCTGCCCCCTATACCCTCCTCCTGCCCCCTATACCCCCCTCCTGCCCCCCAGAACCCCCCAGTTCCCCCAGTGACCCGCAGGACCCCCCTCCTGCCCCCCAGAGCCCCCCAATACCCCCAGTGCCCCCCACTCCCCCCTTGTGCCCCCTATATCCCCCTCCTGCCCCCCAGAGCCCCCCTATACCCTCAGTGCCCCCCAGGACCCCCCTCCTGACCCCAGAGCCCCCCACTTCCCCCGGTGCCCCCCAATCCCCCCTCCTGCCCCCCAGAGTGCCCCATACTCCCAATACCCCCCTCCTGCCCCCTATACCCTCCTCCTGCCCCCTATAGCCCCCTCCTGCCCCCCAGAGCCCCCCAATACCCCCAGTGCCCCCCACTCCCCTCTCCTGCCCCCTATACCCCCCTCCTGCCCCCCAGAGCCCCCCACTCCCCCCTCCTGCCCCCTATACCCCCCTCCTGCCCCCCAGAGCCCCCCAATACCCCCAGTGCCCCCCACTCCCCCCTCGTGCCCCCCGTCCCCCGTACTTGGTGCTGGGCTTGAGCAGCTGCCCGTTCTTGTACCACTTGAGGGGCAGGTCGGGGTCGCTCAGCTCCACCACCAGCTTGATCTTGTTGCCCTTGTCCACCTGGTACGCGGGGTCCAGCTTGCGGACGAAGGCTGCGGCGCCGGCACGGTCCCCACGCGGTCCCCACGCGGCCCCGGGTGGCCCCGAGGCCCCGTGGGACCCGTGGGACCCGTGTCCGCGTGGGCCCCGTTCCCGTGTATCCCCCATTCCCGTGTGTCCCCCATTCCCATGTGTCCCCCATGTCCGCGTGTCCCCCGCATCCGTGTGGCCCCCATTCCTGTGTATCCCCCATTCCCGGGTGTCCCCTGTTCCCGTGTCCGCGGGGCCCCCATGTCCGCATGGCCCCCATTCCCGTGTATCCCCCATTCCCGTGTATCCCCCATTCCCGGGTGTCCCCCATTCCCAGGTGTCCCCCATTTCGGTGTGTCCCCCATTCCTGTGTGTCCCCCATTCCCGTGTCCCTGTGGGCTCCTATGATCCCCATTCCTGTGTCCGCGTGTCCCCCATTCCTGTGTGTCCCCCATTCCCATGTATCCCCCATTCCCAGGTGTCCCCTGTTCCCATGTCCGTGTGGCCCCCGTGTCCACCTGGCCCCTGTTTCCGGGTGTCGCCCACTCCCATGTGTCCCCCATTCCCATGTGTCCCCCATTCCCGTGTGTCCCCCATTCCCGGGTCTCCCCCATTCCCGTGTCCCTGGGGTCTCCTATGGCCCCCATTCCCGTGTCCACATGTCCCCCATGTCCGTGTGTCCCCCATTCCCGCGTGTCCCCCAATCCCCTGTGTCCCCGTGGGCTCTTAACACCCCCATTCCCATGTGTCCCCCATGTCCGCGTGGTCCCCATTCCTGAGTGTCCCCCCATTCCCGTGTCCCGTGGGCTCCTATGGCCCCCATTCCCATGTCTGTGTGTCCCCCGTTCCCATGTGTCCCCCATTCCCATGGCCCTGGGGTCTCCTTTGGCCCCCATTCCCATGTCCGTGTGTCCCCCATTCCCATGTGTCCCCCATTCCCATGTCCCTGGGGTCTCCTTTGACCCCCATTCCCATGTCCGCATGTCCCCCATTCCCGTGTGTCCCCCATTCCTGTGTCCCTGGGGTCTCCTATGGCCCCCATTCCCATGTCTGCGTGTCCCCCATTCCCGTGTGTCCCCCGTTCCCATGTTCCTGGGGTCTCCTTTGACCCCCATTCCCATGTCCGCGTGTCCCCCATTCCCGTGTGTCCCCCGTTCCCATGTTCCTGGGGTCTCCTATGGCCCCCATTCCCATGGACACGTGGCCCCATGGCCCCCATTCCCGTGTGTCCCCCATTCCTGTGTCCCTGGGGTCTCCTATGGCCCCCATTCCCGTGTGTCCCCCCCATTCCCGTGTCCCATGGGCTCCTATGGCCCCCATTCCCCATGGACACGTGGCCTCGTGGACCCCATTCCCGGGTGTCCCCCATTCCTGTGTCCCTGGGGTCTCCTATGATCCCCATTCCCATGTCCGCATGTCCCCCCCATTCCCGTGTGTCCCCCATTCCTGTGTCCCTGGGGTCTCCTATGGCCCCCATTCCCATGTCCGTGTCCCCCCCATTCCCGTGTCCCCAGGGGCTCCTATGATCCCCATTCCCATGGACACGTGACCCCATGGGGCCCATTCCCGTGTGTCCCCCGTTCCCGTGTCCGTGTGTCCCCACAGCTCCTCCTCCTCAGGCCTCCCTGCCCCGTCATGTCCCCGATGTCCCCCACGCCCCCTGTGTCCTGTTCCCTATGTCCCTGCATGTCCCCATGTCCCCCCATATCCCCCCCGCCCCTCCATGTCCCCCAATGTCCCCATGTCCATGTCCCTCCATGCCCCCACGTACCCCCATGTCCCCATGTCCCTGCATGCCCCCATGTTCCCCAATGTCCCCCCCGCCCCTCCGTGTCCCTCCATGCCCCCCCATGTCCCACCATGTCCCCCCACATCCCCATGGTCCCCTCATGTCCCCATGTCCCTCCATGTCCCTCCATGTACCCCCATGTCCCTCCATGCCCCCACATACCCCCATGCCCCCATGTCCCCATGTCCTCCCATGTCCCCATGACCCTCCATGTCCCCATGTCCCCATGCCCCTATGTCCCCATGTACTCCCATGTCCCTCCATGCCACCCATATCCCTCCGTGCCCCCATCTTCCTCCATGTCCCCATGTCCCCCCATGCCCCTATGTCCCCATGGACTCCCATGTCCCCATGTCCCTCCATGCCCGCCATATCCCCATGTCCCCCCATGCCCCCATGTCCCCCCATGTCCCTCCATGTCCCCCCATGTCCCTCCATACCCCCACGTCCCCCCCACCTCTCCATGTCCCCCCATGCTCCCCATGTCCCCCATGTCCCTCCATGCCCCCCATGCCTCCATCTTCCTCCATGTCCCCCATGTCCCCATGTCCCCCATGACCCACCATGTCCCCATATCCCTCCATACCCCCCACATCCCCCCCACCTCTCCATGTCCCCCCATGCTCCCCATGTCCCTCCATGTCCCCCCATGTCCCCACATCCCCACGTCCCCATGCCCCCATGTCCCTCCATGTCCCCCATGTCCCCCCATGTCCCCATGTCCCTCCATACCCCCCATGTCCCTCCATGTCCCTCCATGTCCCCCATGTCCCCCATGTCCCCATGCCCCCCCCGTCCCCCCCGTCCCCGTGCCCACCTTCGCTCTTCTTGGGCTCCACCTTGATCTTCTTGAGGCGCTTGAGCATCCCGCGCAGGTCGGTGATGCCGTACTGGAAGGCGATGCGCTCGTACTCGCTCTTCTTGGTGACGCCCTTGAGCAGCTCCCAGATCTCGGGCGGGAACTGGTCGTCCTCGTCCTTCTTCTTCTTCTTGGTCTCCTCCACCTGCACCTCCCTGCGGGACGCGGGGCCTCGCGTGGGCCGCGGGCAGTGCCTTGCACGCGCGCGTGGCGCCTTGCACGCGCGTGGCGCCTTGCACGGCCTCGTGCATGCACCTTGCATGGTTTTGCATGTGCATGTGCTTTGCATGCGCGTGGGCCCTTGCACGGCCTCCTGCATATGCCTTGCATGGTTTTGCATGTGCATGCGCTTTGCACGCGCGTGGGCCCTTGCACAGCCTCGTGCATGCACCTTGCATGCTTTTGAATGTGCATCCACCTTGCACGCGCATGGGCCCTTGCACGGCCTCGTGCATGCGCCTTGCATGCTTTTGCATGTGCATCCACCTTGCACGCGCATGGGCCCTTGCACGGCCTCGTGCATGCACCTTGCATGGTTTTGCATGTGCATCCGCCTTGCACGCGCATGGGCCCTTGCACGGCCTCGTGCATGCGCCTTGCATGGTTTTGCATGTGCATCCACCTTGCACGCGCATGGGCCCTTGCACAGCCTCGTGCATGCACCTTGCATGGTTTTGCATGTGCATCCGCCTTGCACGCGCATGGGCCCTTGCACGGCCTCGTGCATGCACCTTGCATGGTTTTGCATGTGCATGCACCTTGCACGCGCATGGGCCCTTGCACGGCCTCGTGCATGCACCTTGCATGGTTTTGCATGTGCATCCACCTTGCACGCGCATGGGCCCTTGCACGGCCTCGTGCATCGCCTTGCATGGTTTTGCATGTGCATGTGCTTTGCATGCGCGTGGGCCCTTGCACGGCCTCGTGCATGCGCCTTGCATGGTTTTGCATGTGCATGCGCTTTGCACGCGCGTGGCGCCTTGCACAGCCTTGTGCATGCACCTTGCATGGTTTGGCATGTGCATCCACCTTGCACGCGCATGGGCCCTTGCACGGCCTCGTGCATCGCCTTGCATGGTTTTGCATGTGCATGTGCTTTGCATGCGCGTGGGCCCTTGCACAGCCTCGTGCATGCACCTTGCATGGTTTGGCATGTGCATCCACCTTGCACGCGCATGGGCCCTTGCACGGCCTCGTGCATGCGCCTTGCATGGTTTTTGCATGTGCATGCGCTTTGCATGCACGTGTGCTCCTTGCACAGCCTCGTGCACAGCATCTTGCACCACCTTGCATGGCTTCGTACCTCGTGCATGCACCTTGCACGCGCGTGGGCCCTTGCACGGCCTCGTGCATGCGCCTTGCACCCACCTTGCATGGCCTCGTGCCTGCACCTTGCATGGTTTTGCATGTGCATGTGCCTTGCACACGCGTGGCCCCTTGCACGGCCTCGTGCACGCACCTTGCACCACCTTGCATGGTTTTGCATGTGCATGCGCTTTGCATGCACGTGTGCTCCTTGCACAGCCTCGTGCACGCGCCTTGCACCACCTTGCATGGCCTCGTACCTCGTGCATGCACCTTGCACGCGCCGCCCGTGGGCCCTTGCACGGCCTCGTGCACGCACCTTGCACCACCTTGCATGGTTTTGCATGTGCATGCGCTTTGCATGCGCGTGGCCCCTTGCACGGCCTCGTGCATGCGCCTTGCACACGTGTGGCACCTTGCACGGCCTCATGCATGCGCCTTGCACACACATGGGCTCTTTGCATGGCCTCGTGCATGCGCCCTGCACACGCATGATGCCTTGCACGGCTTCATGCATGTGCCTGGCACGCGCGCGTGGGCCACTTGCACGCACGTGGCACCTTGCACAGCCTCCTGCATGTGCCTTGCATGGTTTTGCATGTGCATGTGCCTTGCCATGCACATGGTCCCTTGCATGGTCTCGTGCATGTGCCTTGCACACGTGTGGCGCCTTGCACAGCCTCCTGCATGCACCTTGCATGGTTTTGCATGTGCACACACCTTGCATACGTGTGGCACCTTGCACGGCCTCGTGCATGCGGCTTGCACCACCTTGCATGGGCCTCGTGCCTGCACCTTGCATGGTTTTGCATGTGCATGTGCTTTGCACACACGTGGCGCCTTGCACGGCCTCGTGCGTGCACCTTGCACATGCAGGAGCTCCTTGCATGGTCTCGTGCATGTGCCTTGCACGCGCATGGCCCCGTACACGGCCTCATGCATGCAGCTTGCACATGCATGAGCTCTTTGCATGCGCCTTGCACATGCAGGGCACCTTGCACGGCCTCGTGCATGTGTCTTGCACATGTGTGGGCTCTTTGCATGACCTCATACATGCGCCTTGCATGGTTTTGCATGTGCATGCACCTTGCACACGCGTGGGCCCTTGCACGGCCTCGTGCATGCGCCTTACACACGTGTGGCACCTTGCATGGCCTTGTGCATGTGCCTTGCACACGTGTGGGGCCCTTGCACGGACTCATGCACACACCTTGCACGGTGTTGCATTCCCATGGCCCCTTGCATGCACTTGCACGGTTTTGCACGTGCACGGTCCCTCACACGACCTCACACATGCGCCTCGTGCGTCTCACGTGTGCCCTTTGCACGGGCTTGCACCTTCTTACACACTTGCATGCTTCCTTGCATGCTCCCCTCACCCTTGCACACCCTTGCACGCTCTCATGCACCTGTTGCACGCCCTTGTGCACCCTTGCACACCCTTGCATGCTCTCCTGCATGCGCTTCTGCACCCTTGCACGCCCTTGCACGCCCTCGTGCACCCTTGCACACCCTTGCACGCCCTTGCATGCCCTCGTGCACCTTTGCACGCTCTCGTGCACCCTTGCACGCCCTCGTGCACCCTTGCACACCCTTGCACGCCCTTGCATGCCCTCGTGCACCTTTGCACGCTCTCGTGCACCCTTGCACGCCCTCGTGCGCCCTTGCACACCCTTGCACGCCCTTGCATGCCCTCGTGCACCTTTGCACGCTCTCGTGCACCCTTGCACGCCCTCGTGCACCCTTGCACACCCTTGCACGCACCTCTTCTTGAGCAGGCCGCTGAAATCCAGCTCCCCGGCAGCATCATCCTTATTTTCACCCCTGGGAATATTGGGGGGGGACCTTGGTGTGGGGGGGAAATTCCAGGGAAAAGAGGCCGGGGGGGAGGCCCTAAGGTGGGATGGGGATCGGGGGGACCCCAGGGATGAGGTTTGGGGGGTCCCCAGGGTGCAATGGAGGTGGGGGGGTCCCCAAATTGTGTTGGGGTTTGGGGGGTCCCAGGGTGCAATGGAGATGGGGGGGGAGCAAACTGTGTTGGGGTTTGGGGGGCTCCTTAGGGATGGGGTTTGGGGGGTCCCCAGGGTGCGATGCAGAGGGGGGGTCCCCAAATCGTGTTGGGGTTTGGGGGGGTCCCCAGGGATGGGATTTGGGGGCTCCCCAGCGTACAATGGAGATGGGGGGGTCCCCAACCTGTGCTGGGGTTTGGGGGGGTCCCCAGGGATCAGGTCTGGGGGCTCCCCAGGGTGTGATGGAGATGGGGGGGTCCCCAACCTGTGCTGGGGTTTGGGGGCTCCCCAGGGTACGATAGAGATGGGGGGTCCCCAACCTGTGCTGGGGTTTGGGGGGGTCCCCAGGGATCAGGTTTGGGGGCTCCCCAGGGTGCAATGAAAATGGGGGGGCCCAAACTGTGTTGGGGTTTGGGGGGCTCCTTAGGGATGGGGTTTGGGGGGTCCCCAGGGTGCAATGCAGAGGGGGGGGGTCCCCAAATTGTGTTGGGGTTTGCGGGGTCCCCAGGATGCAATGGAAATGGGGGTTCCCTAAATTGTGTTGGCGTTTGGGGGGTCCCAGGGTGCAATGGAGATGGGGGGAGTCCCCAAATTGTGTTGGGACTTGGGGAGGTCCCCAGGGATGGGATTTGGGGGCTCCCCAGGGTGCAATGGAGATGGGGGGGTCCTCAAATTGTGCTGGGGCTTGAGGGGTCCCCAGGGTGCAATGGAGATGGGGGGGGTCCCTAAACTGTGTTGGGGTTTGGGGAGTCCCCAGGGATCAGGTTTGGGGGGAGCCCAGGGTGTAATGAATTTGGGGGGGGGGTCCCCAACCTCTGCGGGGGTTTCGGGGGGTCCCCAGGGATCAGATTTGGGGGCTCCCCAGCGTACAATGGAGATGGGGGGGTCCCCAACCTGTGCTGGGGTTTGAGGGGGTCCCCAGGGATCAGATTTGGGGGCTCCCCAGCGTACAATGGAGATGGGGGGTCCCCAACCTGTGTTGGGGTTTGAGGGGGTCCCCAGGGATGGGATTTGGGGGGCTCCCCAGAGTGCAATGGAGATGGGGGGGGGGGTCCCCAACCTGTGCTGGGGTTTGGGGAGGTCCCCAGGGATCAGGTCTGGGGGCTCCCCAGGGTGCGATGGAGATTGGGGGGTCCCCAACCTGTGCTGGGGTTTGGGGGGTCCCCAGGGATCAGGTTTGGGGGCTCCCCAGGGTACAATGGAGATGGGGGGGGGGTCCCCAACCTGTGTTGGGGTTTGAGGAGGTCCCCAGGGATCAGGTTTGGGGGCTCCCCAGGGTGCAATGGAGATGGGGGGTCCCCAACCTGTGCTGGGGTTTGGGGGGTCCCCAGGGTGCGATGGAGATGGGGGGGTCCCCAACCTGTGCTGGGGTTTGGGGGGTCCCCAGGGATCAGGTTTGGGGGCTCCCCAGGGTGCAATGGAGATGGGGGGTCCCCAATCTGTGCTGGGGTTTGGGGGGGTCTTGGCCCATCGGGGGTCGCGGTTTGGGGGTCACTCACGTCCGTTTGAAGGCCTGCAGCACGTTGTCCTTGTCATCGGGCCTGCCACGGAAATGGGGGGACATAAAGACCCCCCCTCTCCACGTCATCCCTCCCTCCCCCAAACACCTCCGGGCCTGGGGGGGCCAAGGGGGGGTCCCAGGATCGTCCCGGGTCCAGGGGGGGTCCCAAAGGGGAGTCAGGAGGGGTCCCGAAAAGGGCCCAAGGGACCCGGGTCCGGAGAGATCCCAAGGGGGGTTCCCAGGTCCAGGGGGGATCCCAGGTTGGGTCCTGGGTTTTGGGGGGGTTCCCAGGGTGGTCCCGGGTGTTGGAGGATCCTCAGGGGGTCCTGGGGGGTTCCCAGGTCTGGGGGTCCTGGGGAGATCCTGGGTGGGGGGGGTCCCTGGTTTGGGGGGCAGATTCTGAGCTGAGGGGGGTCCCAAGGGGGTCCTGGGGGATTCCTGGGTCTGGGGGGGATCCCAAAGGGGTCCTGGGGGATTTCCAGGTCTTGGGGGGATCCCAAAAGAGACCTGGGTGATTTCCAGGTCTGGGGGGGATCTCAGGTTGGGTCCTGGGTTTGGGGGTTCCCAGGGTGGTCCCAGGTGTTGGAGGATCCTCAGGGGGTCCCGGGGGGTTCCCAGGTCTGGGGGGTCCTGGGGAGATCCTGGGGGGGGGTCCCTGGTTTGGGGGGCGGATTCTGAGTCTGGAGGGGGGTCCCAAGGGGGTCCTGGGGGATTCCTGGGTCTGGGGGGGATCCCAAAGGGGTCCTGGGGGATTCTCAGGTCTGGGGGGGATCCCAGGTTGGGTCCTGGGTTTGGGGGTTCCCAGGGTGGTCCCAGCTGCAGGAGGGAGTCCTGTTGGGGGGGGGGGGGGTCCAAGGGGCTCCTGGGGAATCCTGGAGGAGTCTCTGGTTTGGAAGCGGGTCCAGAGGGAATTCCGGGGGGAATTCCAGGTCCGGGGGGGGGGGATTCCCAGGTCCGGACAGTCCTGGAGGGGTTGGGGGTCCCTGGGGGGGTCCCGCTCACCCTCCACGTCGATGTTGAAGGAACAACTGTCCTTCTTGTCCTTGGCTGTCACCTCGCAGCGATAGTCGCCCCGGTCGCCGATCACCACCTTGCTGATGTTGAGCTCGAAGGTGTAGACCTGGCACGGGGACACGCGGGGACACGGCAGGGACACGGCAGGGACACACGGTGACACGGCAGGGACACGGTACGGACACGGCAGGGACACGGCAGGGACACGGCAGGGACACGGCAGGGACACGGTACGGACACGGCAAGGACACGGTACGGACACGGCAAGGACACGGCAGGGACACGGCAGGGACACGGCACGGACACGGCACGGACACGGTGACACGGCAGGGACATGGCACGGACACGGTACGGACACGGGAAGGACACGGTAGGGACACAGCAGGGACACACGGTGACACGGCAGGGACACGGCAGGGACATGGCAGGGACACGGTACGGACATGGTAGGGACATGGTAGGGACATGGCAGGGACACATGGTGACACGGCATGGACACGGCAGGGACACGGCAGGGACACGGTAAGGACACGGTAGGGACACGGCAGGGACACACGGTGACACAGCAAGAACACGGCAGGGACATGGCAGGGACATGGCAGGGACATGGTAAGGACACAGTAGGGACACAGTAAGGACACGGTAGGGACACGGCAGGGACACGGCACGGACATGGCAAGGACACACCATGACATGGTAGGGACACATGGTGACACAGCAGGAACACACGGTGACGCGCCATGACATGGCAGGAACACAGTAAGGACACGGTGACAACATGGAAAGACACCAACACAGGGACGTGGAGTGGGACACGACAGGGACACAGTGAGGGACATGGCAGGGACGGCACCGGTGCCCCCCACTGCTTCCCGGTGCTCCCAGCACCTCCAACAACTTCCCAATATTTCCCGGTGCTTCCAACACTTCCCAGTATTTCCCAGGGCTACCAACACTTCCCAGTATTTCCCAGTGTATCCCAATACTTCCCAGTATTCCCCAATGTATCCCAATACTTCCCAGTGTTCCCAGCCCCTCCCAGCCCTTCCCAGCCTCTCCCGGTGCCTCCCAGTCCCTCCCGGTGCTCCCAGAGCCCTCCAGCTTCTCCCACCGCTTCCCAGAGCTTCTCCCAGCTTCTCCCAATCTCTCCCAATGATTCCCAGTGTCCCCCAATCTCTCCCAACGACTCTCAGCTGCTCCCAATGATTCCCAGTGTCTCCCAACGACTCCCAGCTTCTCCCAATCTCTCCCAACAACTCCCAGTGTCTCCCAATGACTCCCAGCTTCTTCCCAGTGTCCCCCAATGTCTCCCAATGACTCCCAGCTTCTCCCAATCTCTCCCAATGATTCCCAATGACTTCCAGCTTCTCCCAATCTCTCCCAATGATTCCCAGTGTCCCCCAATGTCTCCCAATGACTCCCGGCTTCTCCCAATCTCTCCCAATGACTCCCAGTGCTTCCCAACAACTTCCAGCTTCTCCCAATCTCTCCCAATGATTCCCAATGACTCCCAGCTTCTCCCAATCTCTCCCAACGATTCCCAGTGTCTCCCAATGACTCCCAGCTTCTTCCCAGTGTCTCCCAATGCCTCCCAATGACTCCCAGTGTCTCCCAATCTCTCCCAATGACTCCCAGTGTCTCCCAATGACTCCCAGCTTCTTCCCAATGCCTCCCAATGAGTCCCAGCTTTTCCCAATCTATCCCAATGATTCCCAGTGTCTCCCAATGACTCCCAGTTTCTTCCCAGTGTCTCCCAATGAGTCCCAGCTTTTCCCAATCTCTCCCAACGATTCTCAGTGTCTCCCAGTGACTCCCAGTTTCTTCCCAGTGTCTCCCAATGAGTCCCAGCTTTTCCGAATCTCTCCCAATGATTCCCAGTGTCTCCCAATGTCTCCCAACTTCTCCCAATGTCTCCCAACAACTCCCAGTGCCTCCCAACGACTCCCAATCCCTCCCGGTACCTCCTAGATTCTCCCAGTGTCTCCCAAGGGCTCCCAGTGTCCCCCAGCGGCACCTCAGGCCAGCGCAGTGTCCCCCCGTCCCCCGCGGTGTCCCCCTGTCCCTGTGGTGTCCCCCTGTCCCCCGCAGTGTCCCCCTGTCCCCCGTGGTGTCCCCGCGGTGTCACCCGTGGTGTCCCCCTGTCCCCCGCGGTGTCCCCGCGGTGTCACCTTGCTCTCCTTGTCAAAGGCCTCCTTGAACTGGAAGCGGGCGCCGCTCTTGATGCCCAATTCCAGCCACTTCCCCTTGAACCACTTCACGGCCGCCTTGGCCGCCAGCTGCGACCCGTCCACGCGGGCCACCACGGCCACGTCCTTCCCTGGGGACACGCAAGGGACACGTGTGGGGACACCCGGACACCCCTCGGGGACGTGTGACCAACCCACTGCCACCCCATGGGGACGTGTGACCGTCCCACGGCCACCCCATAACTACAGGAGACACTTAGGGTTTGTCCACATGGGCCACCATGGCCACATCCTTCCCTGGGGACATGCAGGGGACACATGTGGGGGACACCTGGACACCCCTCGGGGACGTGTGACTGACCCACGGCCACCCCATAACTAAAGGGGACACCCAGGACTTGTCCCCATGGGCCACCATGGCCACGTCCTTCCCTGGGGACATGCGGGGGACACGTGTGGGGGACACCTGGACACCCCTCAGGGACGTGTGACCAACCCATGGCCACCCCATGGGGACGTGAGACCGTCCCACGGCCACCCCATAACTACATGAGACACTTAGGGTTTGTCTACATGGGCCACCACGGCCACGTCCTTGCCTGGAGACACGCGGGGGACACGTGTGGGGACACCCAGCCACCCATGGGGACATGCAGCCAGCCCATGGCCACCCTATGGGGACATGTGACCACCCCACGGGGACACATGGCTACACACGGGGACACGTGGCCACCCCGTGACTACATGGGACACTCAGGCCTTGCCCACTAGGGCCACCAAGGCCATGTCCTTGGCTGGGGACATTCGGGGGACACATGCGGGGACACATGATCATCCTACGGGGACACGTGGCCACCCCACAGGGACACCCGGCCACTCCGCGGCCACCCATGGGGACACTCCACCACCCTATGGGGACACGTGGGCAATCCATGGGGCCACTCGGCCACCCCGTGGCTGCATGGGGACAGCTGGGGCTCGTCACCCGGGCCACCACTGCCACTTCCTTGCCTGGGGACACCCCACGTCACCCATGGAGACACCTACCCCAATGGTGACACATGGGGACACATGGGGGACACAGAGCTACTCAAGAGACACTTGGCCGCCCATGGGGACACATGGCCACCCATGGGGACCCACAGCCACCCACGGGGACACATGGTGACACACGGGGGACACAGAGCCACTCAAGGGGACACTTGGCCACCCATGGGGACCCACAGCACCCACGGGGACACATGGGGACACATGGGGGACACACAGCTACTCAAGGGACATTTGGCCACCCATGGGGACACATGGGGGACACAAAGCTATTCAAGAGGACACTTGGCCACCCATGGGGACACATGGCCACCCATGGGGACCCACAGCCACCAACGGGGACACATGGGGACACACGGGGGACACAGAGCCACTCAAGGGGACACTTGGCCACCCATGGGGACACATGGCCACCCACAGCCACCAACAGTGACACATGGGGACACACGGAGGACACAGAGCTACTCAAGGGGACACTTGGCCACCCACGGGGACACATGGCCACCCATGGGGACCCACAGCCAGCAATGGTGACACATGGGGACACACGGGGGACACAGAGCTACTCAAGGGACATTTGGCCACCCATGGGGACACATGGCCACCCACGGGGACCCACAGCCACCGATGGTGACACATGGAGCCACACGGGGGATGCAGAGCTACTCAAGGGACTTTTGGCCACCCATGGGGACACATGACCACCAACGGTGACACATATGGACACACGAGGGACACAAAGCCACCTAAGGGGACACTTGGCCACCCATGGGGACCCACAGCCACCAACGGTGACACATAGGGACACACGAGGGACACAAAGCCACCTAAAGGGACACTTGGCCACCCATGGGGACCCACAGCCACCAACGGTGACACATACGGACACACGAGGGACACAGAGCCACCTAACGGGACACTTGGCCACCCATGGGGACACACGGGGACACACGGGGGACACAGAGCTACTCAAGGGGACACTTGGCCACCTATGGGGACCCACAGCCACCAACGGGGACACAGGGCCACCCCACGGCCACCAGATGGGCCCTTTGGAGCCCGGTTCACCGGGCCACCCCCATCTCTAACCTTGGGGACACCCTGGGGGGTGTCACCCACGGGGACCCACGGCCACCTACGGGGACCCCATAGGACCTTCCCAGCCCCCCAGAGCCCCCCCCCAGCCCCACAAAGACCCTCCAGGGACCCCCCCAGCACCCAGGGGACCCCCCCCGGCCCCCAGGGGACCCCCCCCCGGTGTCCCCTCCCCGCGGTGGCCCCGCTGTCCCCTGTCCCCTCCGTACCCGCGTCCACCAGGACGCTCTGGGGCTTGTTGATGAAGAGCCCGTCGGGGTCGCGCTGCTCGGGGGGGTGGATGTCGTCTGCGCGAGAGGGGTCAGCGGGGGGGGGACATCGGGGTTGGGGGGGGACACACGGGGACACGTGGGGACACGGCCACCTCCTCACCCAGGGAGTCATCCTTGGCCTCTGCAATGAAACGGGGGGGTCACAGACGCCCTGACCCCCCCCCAGCACCTTGATCTGCCCCCCAAAAATCTCCCCCCCCAGCACCCTGACCCCCCCAATGGCACCTTGACCCCCCCAAAATCCCCCCCAACACCTTGACCCCCCCAATGGTGCCCTGAGCCCCCCACCTCCCCCCCAGCACCCTGACCCCCCTCCCAGCACCTTGACCCCCCCAATGGCACCTTGACCCCCCAAAATTCCCCCCAACACCCTGACCCCCCCAATGGCACCTTGACCCCCCCCAATGGTGCCCTGAGCCCCCCCAAAATCACCCCCCCGGCACCTTGACCCCCCTCCCAGCACTTTGACCCCCCCCTAAATCCGCTCCCTGGCACCTTGACCCCCCCAATGGCGCCCTGACCCCCCCAACACCCCCCAGCACCCTGACCCCCCCCAGCACTTTGACTGCCCCCCAAAATCCCCCCAGCACCTTGCCCCCCCAATGGCACCTTGACCCCCTCCAAAACCCCCCCCAGCACCTTGACCCCCCCAGCACCTTGACCCCCCCCAGCACCTTGATCTCCCCCCCAAAAATCTCCCCCAGTACCCTGACCCCCCCAGCACCTTGACCCCCCCAAAGGCACCTTGACCCCCCCAACATCCCCCAAACACCTTGACCCCCCCCCAGCACTTTGATTCCCCCCAAAATCCCCCCCCAGCACCTTGACCCCCCCCCCGAGCACCTTGACCCCCCCCAGCACTTTGACCCCCCAAAATCCCCCCCCCAGCACCTTGACCCCCCCCAATGGCACCTTGACCCCCCCCCGGCACCTTGACCCCCCCAGCACTTTGACCCCCCCAAAATCCCCCCCCAGTACCCTGACCCCCCCGAGCACCTTGACCCCCCCCCGGCACCTTGACCCCCCCCCCAGCACTTTGACCCCCCCTAAAATCCGCCCCCCGGCACCTCGACCCCCCCCATGGCACCTCGACCCCCATGGCCCCCTGCCCCCCCCAGGCCCCCCCGCACCTTTGGGGTGCTCCGCCGCCTCCCCCTCCTTGTGCTCTTTCTCCTCCGCCGCCTTTTCCTTTTTCTCTTCTTTTTTCTCTTCCTTTTTCTCTCTTTCTCTTCTTTTTCTCCTTTTTCTCCTCTTTTTTCGCCTCCTTCTTGGCAGCTGGACAAGGACCAAGTCAGGCAGCCCCCAAACAAATACCCCCCCCAGGGGCAATAACCCCCCCAGGTCCTTCCTGCCCCCCCTGGGGCAATTACCCCCCCCCCCAATATTATTCCCCCCCAGGGACATGGGGCAAATTGATACTGGGGGGGGGGGGGAACATGTCGGGGGGGCAAATGACACCCCGGGGGGGCAATAAAATTGGGGGGGGGGTGGGAGAGGGACAAATGACACCTCAGGGGACAAAAACACCCCGGGGGGGGGAGTAAATGACGCATGGGGGGGGCTAAATGACGTCATGTAGGTGACAAGTGACACCTCAGGGGGGCAAATGACACCCTGGGGACACCCCGGGGGGGGGCCGCCCCAGGGAGCCCTATATAAGGCCGGGACCGGTCTCTATGTGTCCCCCCCCCCAAAAATAGCCCGGGGCGGGGGCCAGGCCTCAGCTGTCACCGGGCTCCTGTCACCAAGGGGGGGGACACGGGGACACAAACGGGTCCCCTGTCCTGACCCCCCCCCGGATCCCCCCCCCGTGAGGATTTTCCTGGTGCCCCCCCCCCCCCCAGTGCCACCTTGTCCCTGTTGTCACCCCCTGCCTTGGTGTCACCCCCCCCCCGGTGTCACCCACCCCCCCCTCGGTGTCCTCATGTCCCCCCCCCCGGGACCCGACTGATTTAGTGGCCGCCACCTGCGGGGGCCCAAAAAGGGCACCCGAAACCCGACCCCCCCCCCCCGCCGGTAACCCAAGCCCGGCTCCGCGCACACGCGTGTGCAAGAACACGCGTGTGCGAGAACACGCGTGTGCAAGAACACGCATGTGCAAGAACACGCGTGTGTCACCCCCCCTCCCCGCACCGGGGACACGCGTGTGTCACCCCCCTGGCAATGGGGACACGCGTGTGTCACCCCCCCCGGTCACAGGATTGTCCCCCCCCCCACCCAAAAACACGCGTGGGGCTCCCCCCCCCGTGCACACGCGTGTGTAACCCCCCCCAAAAAAACACGTGTGGGCCCCCCCGTGCACACGCGTGTGCAAAGGAGCAGGACCCCTTGCACACGCGTGTGCCAACCCCCCTGAGAACCCCAAATGCCCCCAAATTCAACTGCCCCCCCCAACCCCTCCTGCCAGGAATAATTGCCCCCCCTCAAATTTGGGGGGGGGGGAGCAGGGGTAATTGCCCCCCCCATCCTGCCCCCCCAGCTAGAAGGAACAACCCCCCCCCCAGGGTGACAATTGCCCCCCCAGCTGCAGCAATTACCCCCCCAAATAATTCTGCTGCCCCCCCCCCGTCTTCCTACCCCTGCCTGGGGCAATTGCCCCCCCCCCAAATTTATTGCCCCCCCCCAATTTCTTGCCCCCTCCGTACCGGCCTTGGGGGGCTCGGGCATGGCTGCGGCTCCGGCTCCGGCTCCGGCTGCTCCGCACGGATCCGGACGGGCCCTATAAACCCTGACCCCCCCCCGGCCCCCCCCGGGGCAAATTCCATCCCAAAATTCCCAAAATACCCCCCCCCCCCGCCAGGACACCCCGGGGGGGGGGCAGGGCTTGGGGGGGGGTTATTGCCCCTTTGTGGGGGGGGCTCTCTGCTTCCCCATGGATTTGCCCCTGGGGGGGGAATTGGGTGCCCCCCCCCTCAAATCCCTTGGGAATTGTCCCCCCCCCCCCCGCACTGTAACGGGAGCCGGGAAGAATCCCACGGGAATTGGCAGCTTTAGGTGTCTAATCCCTGCGGGGGGGGACACACGGGGACACGGGCCAGCGCGGGGGACAGAGGTGTCCCCGTGTCCCCCCCCCCCCCGGGGGGGGAACATTCTGGGCCTGATCCGGGGGGGGGGGGAGGGGACCTCAGGCCACCTGGCTCTGCGGGGACGGATGTGTCCCCGTGTCCCCCCTCGTGTGGCACCGGGGGGGTCCCCAGGGGCCTTGTGTGTCCCCCGCCCCCAGGGGACACCACGGGCCTTGTCCCCTCCCCTCCCCCCCCCGGGACCCCTATGGTCCCTGTCCCCCCCTAGGGGGACACTACGGGCCCTGTCCCCTCCCCTGCCCCCCCCGGGGACCCCGTATGGTCCCTGCCCTCCCCTAGGGGACACTATGGGCCTTGTCCCCTCCCCTGCCACCCTGGGGACCCCTATGGTCCCTGTCCCCCCCCCCAGGGGACACCACGGCCCGTCCCCTGCCCCCCCCCCAGGGACCCCCACGGTCCCTGTCCCCCCCAGGGGACACTACGGGCCCTGTCCCCTCCCCTGCCACCCCCAGGATCCCTATGGTCCCTGTCCCCCCCCCCCAGGGGACACCACGGCCTGTCCCCTCCCCCCCCCGGGACCCCTATGGTCCCTGTCCCCCCCCCAGGGGACACTATGGGCCTTGTCCCCTCCCCTGCTACCCCAGGGACACCCCATGGTCCCTGTCCCCCCCCCAGGGGACACTACGGCCCGTCCCCTCCCCCCCCCCGGGATCCCTATGGTCCCTGTCCCCCCCCCAGGGACCCCCACGGTCCCTGTCCCCCCCAGGGGACACTACGGGCCTTGTCCCCTCCCCTGCCACCCCAGGGACCCCCATGGTCCCTGTCCCCCCCCCAGGGGACACCACGGGCCTTGTCCCCTCCCCTGCCACCCCAGGGACCCCCCATGGTCCCTGTCCCCCCCCCAGGGGACACCACGGCCCGTCCCCTGCCCCCCCCCCCCCCGGGGACCCCCCATGGTCCTTGTCCCCCCCCAGGGGACACCACGGCCTGTCCCCTGCCCCCCCCCAGGGACCCCCACGGTCCCTGTCCCCCCTAGGGGACACTACGGGCCCTGTCCCCTCCCCTGTCCCCCCAGGGACCCCAACGGTCCCTGTCCCCCCCTAGGGGACACCACGGGCCCTGTCCCCCCCTCCTTGGGACTCCCCCCCACCCCATGTCCCCTCCTGGCCCCGCTGTCCCCACAGTGACCCCAATAGTGTCCCCGCCCCCCCCCCTCCAAGGCCCCTATGGTCCCTGCCCCCCCCCCATGGTCCCCACGGTCCGTGTCCCCCCCCACTTGTGTCCCCCGCCC
>NW_028289924.1:0-51198 GCF_059628265.1 Tinamus guttatus | reverse complement strand
GTGGGAAAAGGGGGCGGTTCCGGGTTTTATTTTTTAGGGATTTTTCCCTGTTTTCCCCCCTCCCAGGTGCGGATCATCCCGTTGGGATCCCGGCACGGCCCAAAGTTTTGGGATCCGGAAAGCCGAAAAAATGGGAAAAGGATCAAATAAAAATGTAGAATCCGCCCATTTTTACCCTGGGAAAAGCAGATTCCAGCCGGGAATGGGGGTCACTCGGACACTAATTTATTTCTATGCACCAAAAAGAAAGAAAAAGGGACAAAAAAAATAAAGGTGGGAGAAAAACCGCGGAAAAGCCGAGATTCCGGCTTGGAAACACTGGGAATTCCGGGAATTGCTGCTTTGAGGAGGCCGCATCCTCCTTTTCATCCCGTTTTCCCCTCGGATGATTCCAGTGGTTCCGATTGGGGCTGATTTGGTCCAAATCCTTCGTTTGGGATCGGTGGGGATCCAGGGATTGTCCGGAGCGGGAATGGGATGAATGGGACACAGTGGGATCTGCGGTGGGAGCCGCAATTCCTGCTGCCGTCCATGGGGATTCCCATGCAATTCCTGGGGCAATCCATGGGGATTCCTGGAGCAATCCATGGGTGATTCCCAGGGCAATTCCTGCTGTCATCCTTGGGGATTCCTGGGGCAATTCTTGGGGCAATTCCTGGTGCAATCCATGGGAATTCCTGCTGCAATTCCAGGTGCAATCCATGAGGATTCCTGCTGCGATCCACGGGGTGATTCCAAGCGCAATTCCCAATGCAATCCGCGGTTACATCCATGGTGCAATCCACATACTGCGCAATTCCCAGGGCGATTCCCGCTGCTCTTCCCGCCAAGTTTTCCACCTTCCCAAGCCAATTCCTCCCGCTCCGGCATCACATCCCATTAATTCCCCCCTTGATTTTCACATCCCAGGACCGATCCGCACGGATGCGGCGGCGCTTCCCGACTCCGGCTTTTCCCACATCACCCCTTTCATTCCCATTTCCAAGTTTTTTTTTTCCCATTTTTTTCCCCATTTTCCCATTTTTTCCCATTTTCCCATTTTTTTGGGGATATTTTTGCTCTCCTTTCGCACGGCTCCGACTTCTCCTTCTCCAAGCAAAATCCTTGGATGTTTCTCCCCCTTTTTAACACATTTTTCCTTCCAACTTTTCCCGATTCTCCATGATTTCTCTGTTCCCAACTTCATCCTTTTATTCCTTTAAAGCAAAAAGTCTCATTTTCCCATTTTTTATCTTCTTTAGGGAAAAAAAAAAGGCTCTTCAAGCCTTATTTCTCCTTCTTTTCCACTTCTTCCTGCTTTTCCTGGTTTGATCCTTGTTGTTCCTTGATTTTTTAACATTATTTTGTATTTTTCCTTTTTTAAATTATTTTTTCCTCTTTTTTGTGTCTTTTTTTCCTTTTTCCCGTGTATTCCCACCCGGAATCCGAGGCGCCGCATCCCAGTGTTTCCCTTTGGAGCCGGCGCCTCCGGCCGGGAGCAGGAGCGGATCCAGAGCGGGAAAAGGGAAGGGGAGGGATGTAGGAATCATTAAAAAGGGAAAATTCCCACTGCAGATTCACGGAAAGGCTCCGTCTGCGCCGGGAATGAATCCGCAGGGATTTGCCGGCGTTTTCCATTCCTTCTTCCCAATAAGCCAAGGGAAAAGAAAGGAGCAGCTTCCGATTGGGAATAGCAGCTCGGAACAGCGGGAGCCGGGCCGGGAAACCCGAGCTGCCGCTCTGGAATCTCTGCGGATGCTCCGGCTCCGCTCGGGATGCTCCAGATGCTCCGGATGTTCCCAATGCTCCAGCTCCTCTCCGGATGCTCCAGGGGTTCCCTGGATCCTCCCCATGTGTCCCGGTGGTGGCAGCTCTCTGGATGCTCCGCTGGTTTTCTGGGAAATGGAAGTGTCCGGGATGCAGGGATGGATGGGAGCAGCAGGAGCATCCTTGGCATGTGGAGTACATGGAGCATCCCGAGCACATGGAGCATCCCGAGTACCCGGAGCATCCTGAGGACCTGGAGCATCCGGAGTACCCGGAACACCTGGAGCATCCAGAACATTGGGAGCATCCCGAGGACCTGGAGCATCCGGAGTACCCAGAGCACCTGGAGCATCCAGAACATTGGGAGCATCAGGAGGACTTGGAGCACGTGGAGCATCCAGAGCATGGGAAGCACCAGGAGCATCAGGAGCACCCGGAGCATCCTCAGTATTTGTAGCACCTAGAGCAACCGGAGTGTCCGGAGCATCCCGAGTGTCCGGAGAATCCAGAGTGTCCCGAGCACCCTGAGTGTCCCGAGCACCTTGAGTGCCTGGAGCACCCTGAGTGTCTGGAGCATCCCAAGCATCCGGAGCATCCCGATTGTCCAGAGCATCCCGAGTGTCTGGAGCACCTCAAGTGCCTGGAGCATCCCAAGTGCCCGGAGCATCCCAAATGTCCGGAGCACCTCAAGTGCCTGGAGCATCCCGAGTGTCCAGAGCATCTTGAGTGTGTGGAGCACTCCGAGTGTTCGGAGCATCTTAAGTGTTCGGAGCATCTTGAGTGTCCGGATCCGGAGCATCTTGAGTACCTGGAGCACCTCGAGTGTGTGGAGCATCCCAAGTGTCTGGAGCATCCCAAGTGTCCCGAGCACCTTGAGTGCCTGCAGCATCCCAAGTGTCTGGAGCACCTCGAGTGTCCGGAGCATCCCGAGTGTTTGGAGCATCCCGAGTGTCCAGAGCACCCTGAGTGCCTGGAGCACCTCAAGTGCCTGGAGCATCCCGAGTGTTCAGAGCATCTTGAGTGTGTGGAGCACTCTGAGTGTCCGGAGCATCCCGAGTGCCTGGAGCATCCCGAGTGTCTGGAGCACCTCAAGTGCTCAGAGCACCTCAAGTGTCCGGAGCATCCCGAGTGCCTGGAGCACCTCAAGTGCCTGGAGCACCTCAAGTGTCCAGACCATCCCAAGCGTCCGGAGCGCCCGGATGGCGGCGGCCCCGTCCTAGTTGCCCACGGAGGGCCCGGCGGCGGCGGCCGGCGCGAAGGCTCCGTGCGGGAAGGCGCGAGCCGGGAAGGAGAGCGCCCAGGGCAGCTCCAGGGGGGCGCCCGCCAAGGGCCCCGCGGCGGCTCCGGCGGCGGCTCCGGCGGCGGCTCCGGCGGCCCCGTGCGTGCGCCGGTGCCGGTTGAGGTGGGAGCTGCGGCTGAAGCGCTTGCCGCACTGCCCGCACTCGTAGGGCTTCTCGCCCGTGTGCACGCGCCGGTGGATGGTGAGCTCGGAGCGCTGGATGAAGCTCTTCCCGCACTCGCCGCAGCCGTAGGGCTTCTCGCCCAGGTGGATGCGCCGGTGCTTGATGAGGTTGGAGCTCACGCTGAAGCGCTTGCCGCAATGGGGGCACTCGTAGGGCTTCTCCCCCGTGTGCATGCGCCGGTGCTTGGTGAGGTCCGACTTCTGGATGAAGCCCTTGCCGCACTCGGGGCACTTGTAGGGCTTGTCGCCCAGGTGCGTGCGCTGGTGCTTGAGCAGGTTGGAGCGCACACCGAAGCGCTTGCCGCACTCGCCGCACGCGTGCGGCTTCTCGCCCGAGTGCAGCCGCCGGTGCTTGAGCAGCGCCGCGTTGCGCCCGAAGCTCTTGCCGCACTCGCCGCACGCGTAGGGCCGCTCGCCCGTCTGCGTCGCCGCGTGCCGCACGCGCCCCGGCGCCCACGCGGCGCCGCACGCGCCGCACGCGCCCGTACGCTTCCCTCCGTGCACGCGCCGGTGCCGCTCCAAATGCGACCCCTGCGAAAACCCCTTCCCGCACTCGCCGCACCGGAACGGCTTCTCTCCCAAGTGGATGCGCCGGTGCCGATCCAAGTGGGAGCTCCACGCGAAGGCCTTGCCGCACTCGCCGCACTGATAGGGCTTCCCGGCGTTTTCCGGCGCCGCCGCCGGCGCCTTGGCGCACTCGGCGCACTCGGCGCGCGCCGGCCGGTGCGTGCGCCGGTGCCGCTCCAGGTGGGAGCTCCAGCTGAAGCTCTTGCCGCACTCGCCGCACGTGTAGGGCTTCTCGCCCGTGTGGATGCGCCGGTGCCGCTCCAGGTGCGAGTTCCAGTTGAAGCCCTTGCCGCACTCGCCGCACCGGAACGGCTTCTCCTCCGCCGCCGCCTTCCGCGGCTGGAGCGGCCCCGCGGGCGCCGGGAAGCCCTTCCCGCCCTCGGCGCCCTGGCCCGGCCGCGGCGCCCGGCGCTGGGGGCCGGCGCGGAAGCCCTCGGCGCGGCGGCGTTTCCCGAACCCCGGGTTCTTGGCGCAGTCGTGGCAGCGCCCGGGCGCCCGCGCCGGGAACTTCTTGAAGCCCACGCGGCTCTGCCGCTTGCCCGGCGCCTTCCGCGCCGGCGCCTCCGCTTTGCCGGGGCCCTCCGGGGCCTTGGTGGCCTCCGCGGTGCCCTTGGCCTTGCTCGGCGCCGGTCCCGGTGTCTCCGGCTTCTCCGGGGCGCCCGGTGCTGGTTCCTCCTCCTCGGTGTCGCTCAGCGGGCCCTCATCTGCGGGCGGCGCCATCGGCATTGACATCGGCATCCCCATCATCATCCTCATTGACATCGGCATCGTCATCCCCATCATCATCCTCAACCCCATTGTCATCTCCATTGAAGTCATCATCATCATCCCCATCATCATCCTCATTGACATCATCATCCTCAACCCCATCGTCATCCTCAACCTCATCGTCATCCCCATTGAAGTCATCATCATCATCCCCATCGTCATCCTCATTCCCATCGTCATCCTCAACCCCATCGTCATCCCCATTGACATCATCATCCTCAACCTCATCGTCATCCCCATTGACATCGCCATACCCATTGACATCGTCATCCCCATTGACATCGTCATCATCATCATCCCCATTGAAGTCATCATCATCATCCCCATCGTCATCTTCAACCCCATTGTCATCCTCAACCCCATCATCACCTCCATTGACATAATCATCCTCATCTCCATCAGTATCCTCATCCCCATCATCATCCTCAACCCCATCGTCATCCCCATTCTCAACCCCATCGTCATCCCCATTGAAGTCATCATCCTCCTCTCCATCGTCATCCTCAACCCCATCTTCAACTCCCTTGACATTGTCATCCCCATTGACATCATCATCCCTATTGACATCGTCATCATCATCCCCATCGTCATCCCCATCAACATCCTCATCCTCAACCCCATCGTCATCCCCATTGAAGTCATCATCCTCATCCCCATCGTCATCCTCAACCCCATCGTCACCTCCATTGACATCGTCATCCCCCTTGACATCATCACCATCATCCCTATCAACATCTTCAGCCCCATCGTCATCGTCATTGTCATTCCCATCGTCATCAACCCCAACATCATCCCCATCATCATCAACAGCCCCATCGTCATCGTCAGCCCCATCGCCACCATCTTTACCACCTCCATCCCCATGGCCATTGCCATCCGCATCTCCATGACCACGGCCATCGCGACCCTCATTGTCCTCTCCACCACCTTCCCATTCCCATCTCCATCACCATCATCTCCACCCAATTGCCTTCCTGTTGCCATCACCACCCTCCTCCTCCTCATCTCCCTCTCCCATTACCATCGGCATCGGCATCTTCACACCCATCCCCGTCCTCGTGGCCAAGGCCCTCTCCATTCCCATGGCCATTCCCATTCCCATGGCCATCCCCATCTCCATCCTCATCCCGTTGCCCATCACCATCCCCAGGGTATGGTGGGATATGGATATGGGCATGGATATGGGGGATCCCAGGGTCATCATCATCATCCCCTTGGCCATCCCCATCCCCATCCTCATTCCATTGCCATCTCCATGGTCATCTCCATTCCCATTGTCATCTCCATTCCCATGGCCATCTCCATCCCCATCCCATTGCCATCTCCATCTCCTTGGCCATCTCCATCCCCATTCCCATGGCCATCCCCATCTCCTTGACCATCTCCATCCCCATCCCATTGCCATCTCCATCTCCTTGGCCATCTCCATCCCCATTCCCATGGCCATCCCCATCTCCATCCTCATCCCATCTCCATCCCCATCCCCATGGTCATCCCAGTTCCCATGGCCATCCCCATCTCCATCCCCATTCCCATGGCCATCCCCATCTTCTTGACCATCTCCATCCCCATCCCATTGCCATCTCCATCTCCTTGGCCATCTCCATCCCCATTCCCATGGCCATCCCATTCCCATGGCCATCTCCATCCCCATTCCCATGGCCATCTCCATCTCCTTGGCCATCTCCATCCCCATTCCCACGGCCATCCCCATCTCCATCCTCATCCCATCTCCATCCCCATGGTCATCCCAATTCCCATGGTCATCCCCATCTCCATCCCCATCCCATTGCCATCTCCATCTCCTTGGCCATCTCCATCCCCATTCCCACGGCCATCCCCATCTCCATCCTCATCCCATCTCCATCCCCATCCCCATGGTCATCCCCATTCCCATGGTCATCCCCGTCTCCATCCCCATCCCATTGCCATCTCCATCTCCTTGGCCATCTCCATCCCCATTCCCATGGCCATCCCATTCCCATGGCCATCTCCATCTCCTTGGCCATCTCCATCCCCATTCCCACGGCCATCCCCATCTCCATCCTCATCCCATCTCCATCCGCATCCCCATGGTCATCCCCATTCCCATGGTCATCCCCGTCTCCATCCTCATCCCATTGCCATCCCCATGGCCATCCCCATGGCCATCCCCATCTCCAAGCCTCAGCGCCTGCTCCCGGCTGCCTCTTTGGGATACGTTGGGACCCGGAGCCGGCCGGAATTCCGCCCCCCATTCCCATTCCCATTCCGCTCACCGGCCACCATTCCCCTCCGGCGGTGCGACTCGGCGAAGGCCGTGATCCGGGGCCAGCTGATGGCGATCTCCTCGGCTGCGGGATACACGGAGCGGGATGAGCGCTCGCCCGCTATTCCCGGAGCGGATCCTTCCGGAGCCGATCCGGCCTTGGAGCGGGATGGGGCAGCACGGGGCACCAAAGAGGGCAACGATCCCATGGATCCCACTTGGCACCGGAGCCGCCTGGATCCCCAACCCCATCCGAGCGGCTCCGACGTCCCCCTACGGATCGCTGATTCCCGAATTAACCGTCTGGGGCCTTTTCCCCCCAAAACAACGTGCTGGAACGGGGCGGATCCCGCCGGGAATTCGGGAATCCTCACCCAGCGAGATGACGTTCTCGTAGTTTTCCTGCATCTCGTCCCGGGAATCCAGGGTCGCGCGCGTGCCGGCGCCTCCGAGCCGCTCCGGGCCCTGCAAGATGGGGGATTTGGGGGCATTTTGGGGCATTTTGGGGTGTTTTGGGGCATTTTGGGGCATTTTGGGGCATTTTGGGGCATTTTGGCGGCGTTTTTCACCCCAAAGCAGAGCCGGGAGGGGGATGAGGGGATGGGATGTAGGGGGGATTGGGAGGGAATTCCAAGGGGGAAGACACAGGAGGAGATGGGAGGGATTGGGGGGATGTGGGGGGGATCCCGGGGGGATCCGGGGGAAATCCCAGGGGGATGTGGGGATGGATGTGGGGGGGATGGATATGGGGAATCCTGGGGGGATGCAGGGATGGATATGGGGAATCCTGGGGGGATGCGGGGATGGATGTGGGGGATCCCGGGGGGATGTGGGGGGGATTCTGGGGGGATTCAGGGATGGATGTGGGGGATTCCGGAGGGATCCGGGGGGGATGCGGGGATGGATGTGGGGGATCCCAGGGGGATGTGGGAAGGATCCTGGGGGATGCAGGGATGGATGCGGGGGATCCCGGCAGGATGTGGGGGGAATCCCTGGGGAATGTGGGGATGGATGTGGGGGATCCCGGAGGGATGTGGGGGGATCCCAGGGGGATGTGGGAAGGATCCTGGGGGGATCCCAGGGGGATGTGGGGATGGATGTGGGGGGGATGGATACGGGGGATCCCAGGGGGATGTGGGGGGGATCCCAGGGGGATGTGGGGATGGATGTGGGGGGGATGGATATGGGGGATCCCAGGGGGATGTGGGGGGGATCCCGGGGGGATGTGGGAAGGATCCTGGGGGGATCCCAGGGGGATGTGGGGATGGATGTGGGGGGGGATGGATGTGGGGAATCCCGGCGGGATGAGGGGATGGATGTGGAGGATCCCAGGGGGATGTGGGGACGGATGTGGGGGGGATGGATATGGGGGATCCCAGAGGGATGTGGGGGGGATCCCGGGGGGATCCCGGAGGAATGTGGGGGGGATCCTGGGGGGATGCAGGGATGGATATGGGGGGGCTGGATGCGGGATGGGGGATCCTGGCGGGAGCCGGATGCGGGAGGAATCCGGGATCGGGATGCGGGGGGGGCAGAGGCCGATGCCCCCCCCGGACCCCCCAACACGAGGTTGGGGGGGGGGGGACACGGCGGGGGGGGGGGCGGGTCCCGATGTCCCCAAACGGGGCCGCAAAGGGGCGCGACGCCCCCCCCCCCCCCAAATTCCCTTTCCCGTTTTTTTTTACCTGGCGCTTCCCACGCTGGCACCTTCCCACGGTGGGGGGGGGGGCGGGAATTCCAACGGGAAAAACGGTGGAAAAAAAAAAAACAAGGGAGGGCCGGGAATAAAAAGGCGAAAAAAGGAGGGAAAATGCCCCAATCCGGAGGGGAGCGGCCGCGCGTTTTCCAGCCGGTTGGAAAAGCCGGGAACACAGGAAGGGGCTGGAGCGGGAACGGGAAGGGGGGGGGGGCCGCGCGCAGGAGCCGCCGCCGCTTTGTGGCCGCAGGTCCGTGTGTCCCCCCCCCTTTATCCCGTGTCCCCCCCTTATCCCGTGTCCCCCCCTTATCCCGTGTCCCCCCCGCTTTAACCGTGTGTCCCCCCCATCCGTGTTTTCCCCCCCCTTTTATCCCGTGTGTCCCCCCCTTTATCCCTGTCCCCCCCTTATCCATGTCCCCCTCCCGCTTTATCCATGTCCCCCCCGCCCTTATCCATGTGTCCCCTCCCCCTTTATCCGGGTCCCCCCGCCTTATCCATGTCCCCCCCATCCATTTCCCCCCCCCCCTTTATCCCTGTGTCCCCCCTTTATCCCTGTGTCCCCCCTTTATCCCTGTGTCCCCCCCCCCTTTATCCCTGTTCCCCCCCCCCCGGGGAAGACCCAAAGGGAGGGAGAAATTTGGGGGGGGGGGGCCGACCCCCATAGGGGGTAGGGGGGGGGTCAGGGAGCCCCATGGGGGGTGGGGGGGGTCAGGGAGCCCCATGGGGGGGTGGGAGATGGGGGGGGGATTTGGGGACCCCCCATTGGATCGGGGGGGGGTCAGGGAGCCCCATAGAGGGGTGGGAGATGGGGGGGATTTGGGGACCCCCCATTGGACCTGGGGGGGGGGGTCAAGGAGCCCCATGGGGGGTGGGACCATTGGGGGGGATTTGGGGACCCCCCCATTGGAGGGTTGGGACTGGGGGGGGGTCAGGGAGCCCCATGGGGGGCTGGGAGATGGGGGGGATTTGGGGACCCCCCATTGGACCTGGGGGGGGGTCAGGAGCCCCATAGGGGGGTTGGAGATGGGGGGGATTTGGGGACCCCCCTTTGGACCGGGGGGGGGTCAGGGAGCCTCATGGGGGGGTGGGAGATGGGGGGGATTTGGGACCCCCCATTGGACCTGGGGGGGGGTCAGGGAGCCCCATGGGGGGGTGGGAGATGGGGGGGATTTGGGGACCCCCCATTGGACCTGGGGGCTCCCTGACCCCCATGGGGGGGTGGGAGATGGGGGGGGATTTGGGGACCCCCCATTGGCTCCGGGGGGGGGATCAGGGAGCCCCATAGAGGGATGGGACCCTTGGGGGGGCGTCAGGTTTTGGGGTGTCCCCCATTGACCCTAGGGCACCCTGTGGGGGGGGGGATGGCACCTCTGCCCCCCCCCGGTGTCCCCTGTTGGGGACAGGGGACCCCGGGGGTGACGGAGGCTCCGTGGGTCCCGCAGGCGCCGGCCATGGAGCCGTGGGAGGCGCCGGAGCGGGAGCCGGAGCCGCTCTACGACGGGGACGACCGGGAGGACGGGGACACCCTGGTGACACTGGGTAAGTGACAGGGACCCGGGGGGGTGACAGGGAGCTGGGCCCCCCCCGTGAGCGCCCGGGTCCCGTATTCCAGCCCCATCCGCCCTTGGGAAGAGCCCTGGGCCGCTCCAAGACTTGGGATGAGGCTGGAGGCTCCTTGGGGATCCAGCAGAGCTGGATGGAGCTGGGTTCTCCATTCCGGGACTCCCCTGAGCGCCCAGTTCCCGTATTCCAGCCCCATCTGCCCATGGATCCGCCCAAGATTCGGGATGGGGCTGGAGGGGCCTTGGTTGACCATGGGTATCCAACAGAGCTGGATGGAGCTTGGTTCTCCATTCCGGGACTCCCATGAGCGCCCAGTTCCCATATTCCAGCCCCATCCATCCATGGGAAGAGCTTTGGGCCCCTCCAAGACTCGGGATGAGGCTGGAGGCTCCTTGGTTGACCATTGGGATCCAACAGAGCTGGATGGAGCCGGGTTCTCCATTCCGGGACTCCCGCAAGTGCCCAGTTCCCATATTCCCACCCCATCCATCCATGGGAAGAGCCCTGGGATGAGGTTGGAGGCTCCTTGGTTGACCATTGGGATCCAACAGAGCTGGATGGAGCTGGGTTCTCTGCTCCGGGATTCCCGCGAACTCCCAGTTCTCATATTCCCACCCCATCCATCCATGGGAGCCTTGGGAAGAGCCCTGGGATGAGGCTGGAGGCTCCTTAGTTGACCATTGGGATCCAACAGAGCCGGATGGAGCCAGGTTCTCCATTTCGGGACTCCCATGAGCGCCCAGTTCCCATATTCCAGCCCCATCAATCCATGGGAGTCTTGGGAAGAGCCCTGGGCCGCTCCAAGACTCGGGATGAGGCCAGAGGCACCTTGGGGATCCAACAGAACTGGATGGAGCCGGGTTCTCCATTCCGGGACTCCCATGTGCGCCCAGTTCCCATATTCCAGCCCCATCCATCCATGGGAAGAGCCCTGGGATGAGGTTGGAGGCTCCTTGGTTGACCATTGGGATCCAACGGAGCTGGATGGAGCCGGGTTCTCTGCTCCAGGAATCCCGCGAACTCCCAGTTCTCATATTCCCACCCCATCTGTCCATGGGAGTCTTGGGAAGAGCCTTGGGCCCCTCCAAGACGTAGGATGAGGTTGGAAGCTCCTTGGTTGACCATTGGGATCCCACAGAACTGGATGGAGCTTGGTTCTCCATTCCGGGACTCCCATGTGCGCCCAGTTCCCATATTCCAGCCCCATCCATCCATGGGAAGAGCCCTGGGATGAGGTTGGAGGCTCCTTGGTTGACCATTGGGATCCAACAGAGCTGGATGGAGCCGGGTTTTCTGCTCCGGGATTCCCGCGGACTCCCAGTTCTCATATTCCCGCCCCATCCATCCATGGGAGTCTTGGGAAGAGCCTTGGGCCCCTCCAAGACGTAGGATGAGGTTGGAAGCTCCTTGGTTGGCCATGGGGATCCAACAGAGCTGCATGGAGCCGGGTTCTCCATTCTGGGACTCTCACAAGCGCCCATTTCCCATATTCCAGCCCCATCCATCCATGGGAAGAGCCCTGGGCCGCTCCAAGACTTGGGATGAGGCCAGAGGCACCTTGGGGATCCAACAGAACTGGATGGAGCCGGGTTCTCCATTCCGGGACTCCCATGAGCACCCAGTTCCGATATTCCAGCCGCATCCGTCCATGGGAGTCTTGGGAAGAGCCTTGGGCCCCTCCAAGACTCGGGATGAGGCTGGAGGCTCCTTGGTTGACCATTGGGATCCCACAGAACTGGATGGAGCTTGGTTCTCCATTCCGGTACTCCCATGTGCGCCCAGTTCCCATATTCCAGCCCCATCCATCCATGGGAAGAGCCCTGGGATGAGGTTGGAGGCTCCTTGGTTGACCATTGGGATCCAACAGAGCTGGATGGAGCCGGGTTCTCTGCTCCAGGAATCCCGCGAACTCCCAGTTCTCATATTCCTGCCCCATCCATCCATGGGAGTCTTGGGAAGAGCCTTGGGCCCCTCCAAGACGTAGGATGAGGTTGGAGGCTCCTTGGTTGACCATTGGGATCCAACAGAGCTGGATGGAGCCGGGTTCTCTGCTCCAGGAATCCCGCGAACTCCCAGTTCTCATATTCCTGCCCCATCCATCCATGGGAGTCTTGGGAAGAGCCTTGGGCCCCTCCAAGACGTAGGATGAGGTTGGAAGCTCCTTGGTTGACCATGGGGATCCAACAGAGCCGGATGGAGCCGGGTTCTCCATTCCGGGACTCCCGCAAGTGCCCAGTTCCCATATTCCAGCCCCATCCATCCATGGGAGTCTTGGGAAGAGCCTTGGGCCCCTCCAAGACGTAGGATGAGGTTGGAAGCTCCTTGGTTGACCATGGGGATCCAATAGAGCTGGATGGAGCCGGGTTCTCCATTCCCATGAGTGCCCAGTTCCCATATTCCAGCCCCATCCATCCATGGGAGTCTTGGGAAGAGCCTTGGGCCCCTCCAAGACGTAGGATGAGGTTGGAAGCTCCTTGGTTGACCATGGGGATCCAACAGAGCTCCCATCCCGTGCGCTCGGGCGGGCGCCCTGGGCCGATTCCCATCCAAATTCCCCCCGTTTTCCGCAGCCGGCGACGGCTCCCCGAGCGACCGGGCCGGCCCCGCCACGATGCCGGATGAGGGGCAGAGCCCGTCGTGCGACGGGAGCCTCCGCTGGACCGTGGTGCAGCAGATCGACGCGCCGGCGCGGGCGGCGCGCCGCGGCGGCCGGGCCTTCCCCAACTTCAAGAGCATCATCGTGCTGCAGAAGAGCTACGAGTGCGGCGAGTGCGGCAAGAGCTTCAGCTGCAGCTCCCACTTCAGCAAGCACCGGCGCACGCACACGGGCGAGAAGCCCTTCGTGTGCGCCCACTGCGGCAAGAGCTTCAACGTGAGCTCCAACCTGTACCGGCACCAGCGGGCGCACGGCGCCGAGCGGCCCGGCCCGGCGGCGCGCCGCGAGCTGCCCTACAAGTGCGACGAGTGCGGCAAGAGCTTCCGCCGCAACACGGAGCTCGCGACGCACCGGCGGCTGCACACGGGGCGCCTGCCCTTCCAGTGCGGCCACTGCGGCAAGAGCTTCTCGTGGAGCTCCCACTTCGACCGGCACCAGCGCATCCACACGGGCGAGAAGCCCTACGAGTGCCCCGAGTGCGGCAAGTGCTTCAGCCGCAGCTCCCACCTGTACCGGCACCAGCGCACGCACGCCGGCGGCCGCTCCTACATCTGCACCTACTGCGGCCGCAGCTTCAACAGCACGCTGCATTTCGACCGGCACCAGCGCACGCACACGGGGCAGCGGCCCTACAAGTGCACGCTGTGCGGGAAGGGCTTCGGCGACGGCCCGGCGCTCGTCAAGCATCAACGGTTGCACTTGGGCGACGGGCCCTTCCGCTGCGACGAGTGCGGCAAGAGCTTCGGCGCGCGCGCGCAGTACGCGCGGCACCGGCGCAGCCTGCACGGCGCCGCGGCCGGCGACAAGCCCTACCGCTGCGGCGACTGCGGCAAGAGCTTCTCGTGGAGCTCCCACTGGGAGCGCCACCAGCGCATCCACACGGGCGAGCGGCCCTACCAGTGCGGGGACTGCGGCAAGCGCTTCGGCCGGACCTCGCACCTCTACCGGCACCAGCGCACGCACGCCGGCGGGCAGCCCCACGTGTGCGCCCACTGCGGCAAGAGCTTCAACAGCACCCTGCATTTCCACAAGCACCAGCGGGCCCACGCCGGCGAGGGGCCCCGGCACGCGTGCGGCGACTGCGGCAAGGCCTTCGCCGACGGCGCCGCCTTGGCCAAGCACCGGCGCGCGCACGCCGGGGAGAAGCCCTTCCCCTGCCCGCGCTGCGGGCGCCGCTTCGGGGGCAGCTCCCACCTCTACCGGCACCTCCGGAGCCACGCGGAGGAGAAGCCGCTGGAGGAGCCGCCCGAGCCGGTGCCGTCGGATTGAGCCGCCCTGTGGAGGGGGGCCTGGAGCTGGGTTGACCTGTTCCCCGCAATGGGATTGGGTTGACCTGGTCGCCAGGGTGGGAGCCGGGTTGACCTGGTCTCTATAATGGGAAATTGGTTGACCCAGTCTCCCTGATGGGAAATGGGTTGACCTGGTCTCCATAATGGGAGCCGGGGTGACCTGGAGCGTCCATAGTGGGAAATGGGTTGACTTGGTCTCCAGAAGGAGAACCGGGTTGACTTGGTCTCCAGAAAGAGAACCAGGTTGACCTGGGCTCCAGAAGGAGAACCGGGTTGACCTGGTCTCCATAATAGGAGCCAGGTTGACCTAGCGCGTCCATAATGGGAAATGGGTTGACTTGGTGTCCAGAAGGAGAACCGGGTTGACTTGGTCTCCAGAAGGAGAACCGGGTTGACCTGCTCTCCAGGATGGAAGCCGGCGCCCCGAGGCCACGGGGATGGGCGCAGTGGGGCTAACCCAGCCCGTGTCATCCGATCCCGCCCCCGGGGACGTAGTTTTAGCGGGTAGATTAGGACGGTAGTTTAGCCAAGTGAGGAGAGCGGGATGGAGATGGGCCCCGCGGAACGCCGCGGCCTTTTGCTGGGAAGAACAACAGGATGCGATGCTGCCCCGGGAATGGGAACGATGGCTCGTCCCCCTCCATCAACCGTGGCAGCTACGGGGAAGAGCCTAGGGATGGGGAGCGCAGGAAAGTCGAGGGAGCGTTTGGGAATGGTGGGAAAAGGGGAGTCGAAGGCAGCGGATCGGATGGGGAGACGGCGGATAGGGGGATGCGGCGTTGCTCCCATCCCTGCGGCTCCGGGATGGAGATGCTCGGATGCGGGAGCAGCGCGGTGGGATGGACAGATGGATGGATGAGGAAAAGCCCTGGGAGAAGAGGGGAAGGGCAGTCCCGTTGCTCCGGCCCACGCCGGGAAAGGAGGATATTTGCCCCGCGAAGCAGCCCGGAAGAACGAGAAATGATGGATATTTAATCTATTTATTCTATTTATTCAGCGGGAGCCTCCGGCCACTCGGAGTGCCGTCTGGGGGCACCATTCCCGTTTCTCCATGGCCCGAGACCCTACGGAGAAACCCAAGGGAGACGGGGCCGGAGACGGAAGGAAATTCCCTACCCGAGCCAGGGCAAGGCAGGCGTCTCCCCATCCCGCAACAGGGATTTCCCAACATTCCCGGTGTCCCGCGGGTCTCCCGTGCGGGATCAACATCCGTGTGGGGCAGCAGGTCGAGCCGGGGCCGGTGGTCGGATCCATCTCCGTTCCAGATAAGCAGGAACTGTGTTTGTATTGTGAATAAAATAGAGCCTAGTGAGATTCCCGGCGTGTTCCATGTCTCCTTGGAATGTCCATGTCCCTTCATCCCGTGCCACCATTGTCCCGTGGGAAGCCGACGCTTTTGCTGCGGATCTGCACAGGTTTGGTGGCCACCAAGAGTGGGTTTGGGTGACGTTCCCTGGGCCACCGCTCGTCCCCTCATCCGGGATGGGTCATGGATCCCTGCGAAGGGACTTTACCGGTGGCCTCCATCCACCGGGGACCTGCTGAGATGTCTCCAACGGGAACATCCCCAATAGGGAGTCCTTAGGAAAAGGCAAGTTCAAATTTCTGAGCCCAAATCACCCATTTTTTGCTCCTTGGTGGGTTCCAAAAGTTCTTGGAGACCCTCCTCCTTGGGGACCCTCCTCCTTGGAGACCCTCCTCCTTGGGGACCCTCCTCCTTGGGGACCCTCCTCCTTGGAGACCCTCCTCCTTGGGGACCCTCCTCCTTGGGGACCCCTCTCCTTGGGGACCCCTCTCCTTGGGGACCCTCCTCCTTGGGGACCCTCCTCCCTGGGGACCCTCCTCCTTGGGGACCCTCCTCCTTGGGGACCCTCCTCCTTGGGAACCTCCTCCTTGGGAACCTCCTCCTTGGGGACCCTCCTCCTTGGGGAACCTCTTCCTTGGAGAACTTCCTCCTTGGGGAACCTCCTCCTTGGGAACCTCCTTGGGGACCCTCCTCCTTGGAGACCCTCCTCCTTGGGGACCCTCCTTGGGACCCTCCTCCTTGGAGACCCTCCTCCTTGGAGACCCTTTTCCCGAGGTCCTCAATTCTTGACTATTGAAGCAATCCTTGGCTTTCTGCCACCGTGAACGTCAGCAGCCCCACGCTCTGCTCCGGCTTGGCCGGGTCCCTGCACGGCCAATAACAGCTTGTTCCGGGTCAAGACAACCCTGGGGAGGCTCCTTTGGCGTCTCCTTATCTCGTGTCTCTTCCCGGGAATTCTGGCATGGAAGGGGAGCCATGAGTCACTGGTGGGAGTTGGGTTGGGTTGGGAGGTGCCTCCTCATTCTTTGGTGGGGTCATGGGCAGAGCAGCTGCTCTTGGCCTCCTCTCCGGTGCTCCGAGGAGGAGAAATGCTGGAAAACGCGGGCGCTTCCGAAGGACGGGACCACGGCATTCCCACCATGGGGTTGTCCTTGTGGGCCACCTATGGCATCGGTGACACCCAAGGCCATCGCGAGGGTCACGGGAGGCCAGCGCTGGTGGCACCTTCCCTATGCAACGTGATGGAAAATCCCGTGCTGCTCCGGGAAATCGGAAAAGCCGGAGAGCCTCAGGATGGCCACCGGAATGGTTGGGTCCCCACAGTGTCCCCTTCGCTCCGGCCTCCTCCGTTGGCCTTTGGAGACACCGGGAACACCTCGGTGCCGTCTCCGGGCCATCCCGGAACTCCCGATCCAGGGAATCCGACTCCCGGGAGCGAGTTGTCCCGTGTCTCTTCGTGCAATGATAATAATCCGGAACAAAAACAAACAAATCCAGCGTCTTGTTTCTCCCCGAGAAATCGGGATCTCCTCCAGGACAAAAATCATCATTTTTTCCCCTGAATTTCTCTGGAAATTCTTTGCGTTTCTTCTGAAAAGTCCCCTCCGTTTTCCTGGCTTGTACCCAGGAGCGGGAAGGGGTGACGCCTGCATCCTTGAGGATGAGCTCCCGGCTCTGCCGCTTCCATAGGGATGGGGGGTCCCATCCGGGTCCCCCGGGTGCTTCCAGCCTTTGGCTGAGGCTGGAGACCTCCTTGTGGGACTTCCCAGGGGCTCCGCTCCGAGCTCCGGACGCTGCAATTCCAGGCCAGCTCTTGGAGACCTCGGGAAGCGCCGGGTGGCCTTGTGCAATAGCTGGATTGGGCTTTGTTTTCCGGAGAAATCGGCATTCCCGGGAGATAAGAGAGAACTCTTGGCTACGGGGCGGCAGATCGTATCGGAGCGGTGCGGAACCGACCTCCTCATCCCAAACCGCTCCGGATTATCCAGCGAGGAGGGACCCGGTGTCACCCCGGGACCTCCCTTGGCAAAGCCGGAGCTGGCGGCATCCGCAATTCCCAAGGAGCCTCCAGCTCTTCCCGACTCGCCCCTTGGCCCCATTCCCTGTCCATCCCCCCGGATGGGAGGCCAAGGCTACAAATAGTGCCCGGGAGCCGCTCCGATCCCGGCTCCGGCACCATGGAGCTGCTCCGCTTCCTGCTCTTCCTCTTTCCGGCGCCGGCACTGGCCGCGGTCGGCTCCTTCGGCGACTGCGTCCACTTCTTCTACGGAGGCCAGGAGCCGCAGGGATTGGGAACGGGCACCCGGATCTGCCAACGGTACCGGGATGAGCCGCGATTCGCCACCCTGTACGACACCGAGCGCCTGGTGCCCCGTTGGGCCGCCTACACGTTGGGAACGGAGCCGTGTCCGGGGCAGCCGGAACGCCGGAGCCGCTGGTTCGTGGAGCCCCAGGTGGGTGCCGGGTCCCTCCGTGGCGGATACGGGGAGCCGGAGCCATTCCAAGGGGTCCAAGGGGACGTGGGTCCTACTGCAAGGAGATGGATGGAGACCCGGGGATATCACAGAATCCTGGAATGGTTGAGGTTGGAAGGAGATCATCTAGTCCAACTCCCAAATTTGGGGATTTGCTATAAAAAGAAAGGTGGGGAGATGCCTACAGATGCCCGTTGGCCAACTGAAATATTTCCATCTCTTCCCTGGTTTTCTTCACCTGGAGGAGCAGGAGGTTCTCCAAGGGGTCCAAGGGGATGAGGGGGCCGGGAGGGATGGATGGAGACCTTGGAGACCTGGGGGAGGGATGGATGGAGACCTTGGAGACCTGGGGATTGGCTGCCCCAAAGGAAAGATGGGGAGATGCCGAGCGCTCCGTGATGGAGCGCGTTGGCCAACCCCAAGATCTCCAGCTCTTCCCTGGCTTTCTTCACCTGGAGGAGCAGGAGGTTCTCCAAGGGATGAGAGGACCAGGTCTTGCTGCAAGGGGATGGATTGGGACACGGGAATGTCACAGAATCCCAGAAGGAAAGATGGGGAGATGCCGAGTGCTCCATGATGGAGCGTGTTGGCCAACCCCAAGATCTCCAGCTCTTCCCTGGCTTTCTTTACCTGGAGCAGCAGGAGGTTCTCCAAGGGGTCCAAGGGATGAGGGGACACGGGTCCTGCTGCAAGGGGATCCCAGGAGGGATGGATGGAGACCTGGGGATTGGCTGCCCCAAAGGAAAGGCGGAGAGATGCCGAGTGCTCCGTGATGGAGCGTGTTGGCCAACCCCAAGATCTCCAGCTCTTCCCTGGCTTTCTTCATCTGGAGGAGCAGGAGGTTCTCCAAGGGGTCCAAGGGATGAGGGTCTTGCTGCAAGGGAATGGATTGGGACACGGGGATGTCATAGAATCCCAGAAGGAAAGCTGGGGAGATGCCAACTGCTCCGTGATGGAGCGCGTTGGCCAACCCCAAGCTCTCCCTGGATCTCCCTGGCTTTCTTCACCTGGAGGAGCAGGAGGTTCTCCAAGGGGTCCAAGGGGATGAGGGGACTGGGAGGGATGGATGGAGACCTTGGAGACCTGGGGATTGGCTGCCCCAAAGGAAAGATGGGGAGATGCCGAGCGCTCCGTGATGGAGCGCGTTGGCCAACCCCAAGATCTCCAGCTCTTCCCTGGCTTTCTGTACCTGGAGCAGCAGGAGGTTGTCCAAGGGGATGAGGGGACACGGGTCCTGGTGCAAGGGGACCCCAGGAGAGTCTTGGGGATGGATGGAGACCTGGGGATTGGCTGCCCCAGAGGAAAGATGGGGAGATGCCGAGCGCTCCATGATGGAGCGTGTTGGCCAACCCCAAGCTCTCCAGCTCTTCCTGGATCTCCCTGGCTTTCTTCACCTGGAGGAGCAGGAGGTTCTCCAAGGGGTCCAAGGGATGAGGGTCTTGCTGCAAGGGGATGGATTGGGACACGGGGATGTCATAGAATCCCAGAAGGAAAGCTGGGGAGATGCCAACTGCTCCGTGATGGAGCGTGTTGGCCAACCCCAAGATCTCCAGCTCTCCCTGGATCTCCCTGGCTTTCTTCACCTGGAGGAGCAGGAGGTTCTCCAAGGGGTCCAAGGGGATGAGGGGACCGGGAGGGATGGATGGAGACCTTGGAGACCTGGGGGAGGGATGGATGGAGACCTTGGAGACCTGGGGATTGGCTGCCCCAAAGGAAAGATGGGGAGATGCCGAGCGCTCCGTGATGGAGCACGTTGGCCAACCCCAAGATCTCCAGCTCTTCCCTGGCTTTCTGTACCTGGAGCAGCAGGAGGTTGCCCAAGGGGATGAAGGGACACGGGTCCTGGTGCAAGGGAACCCCAGGAGAGTCTTGGGGATGGATGGAGACCTGGGGATTGGCTGCCCCAAAGGAAAGATGGGGAGATGCCGAGCGCTCCGTGATGGAGCGTGTTGGCCAACCCCAAGATCTCCAGCTCTTCCCTGGCTTTCTGTACCTGGAGCAGCAGGAGGTTGTCCAAGGGGATGAAGGGACACGGGTCCTGGTGCAAGGGAACCCCAGGAGAGTCTTGGGGATGGATGGAGACCTGGGGATTGGCTGCCCCAGAGGAAAGATGGGGAGATGCCGAGCGCTCCATGACGGAGCGCGTTGGCCAACCCCAAGCTCTCCAGCTCTCCAGCGCCGCCGCGCCCCCGGAGATGTCCCCGGAGAGCGAATGCAGCTTGTGCGGCATCGAGGACGCCCCCGCGCAGGCCCTGAGCGGCCACTACGAGGACACGGCCTTCGCGCGGGGCCAACTCAACCCCGGCGGCCACCACTGCGGCGAGGACCGCGCGGCCACCTTCACCCTCACCAACGCGGTGCCCTTGGAGCCCTGTTTCGCCCAGGGGCCCTGGCGGGCGCTGCAACGGGCGCTACGGGACCAGCTCCGCGTCGCTTGCGCCGCGGCCGACGGCGCCGTCGCCTACGTGGTCACCGGGGCCACCCCGGGCGCCCGGAGCATCCCCGAGGATGAGGATGACGAAAGCGACCGCGAACGGCCCCCGGGTCGCGTCGCGGTGCCGCGGCACCTCTGGACGGCCGCGTGTTGCCGGCACGCCGAGCCAGCCGGGAGCTTCTCCGTGGCTTTCCTGGCGGAAAACGCGGCCGACGCCGGGATCCAGGTGTTATCCGTGCGGAAGCTGGAGGAGAAGCTCGCCGAGATCCACGGCGCCGCCGGGACCGTCGCCGTCTTCGCCGCCGGCTGCGCCGCGCGGGGCCCCGGCGCGCGGGACGTCGTCGCCGCCGTGCGGAGGGCGCTGGAGCCTTCGGCCTCGGCGCACGGGGAGGAAGAGCTGGAAGTGGGAATCTCCTTGAGCTTCCCGTCCTTGGCCGCGTGGCACCGGCGCTTTTCCGAGCTGTACCGGGAAGGCGCCCTCACGTGCCCGCTGGAGCCGTCGGAACGCGGCGCTCCGGCGCGCTGCGTCCTCCGGGATCAGAAGCACCTTCCCGGTTCCGCCATCGCGGCCGAGGGTTGGCCCTGCGACGGGCTCCCCTGCGGCTCCCGGGATGATCCGGGCTCTTCCCGTTGGTGCTACACGGCCGAGCGGAAGGACGGGAGCCGCGTCCCGTGTTGCCGCGATCCGTGCGGCGCCGAGGCCAGGGAATCTCGGTACACGTGTGAGCGCGGCGACGGGAAGCGCGGGCCGTGCTCGCCGCAGTACTCGGCCGTGACCGTGCGGGGCCGGCCGTGCCGGGACGATTTTCCATGCGGGATCTATGGAGAGGGATATTTCTGGTGCTACACGGATCGCGATGGATCCTGGGATTATTGCTGCGCTCCCCATCACTACTGCGGCGAGCACGGATACGAATATTCCTGGTGCTACGTGGGCCGCGACGGCGGCAGCTGGAAGTATTGCAATTCCTGAGGATGGGAATGGCCTGCGGAGCCGTGCCCGGGAATGGCTTGCTGCATGCTGGACGCCGGGAATGGCCATGCATGGGAATTCCTTGTATGGGAATCGCTTGCATGATTCCTGGACCTGGGAATTGCTCGCACAATGCTGGTGCCAGGGAATTCCCTGCACTATTCCTATGCCTGGGAATTGCTTGCACTATTCTTATGCCTGGGAATTGCTCGCATGATGCTGGTGCCGGGGAATTCCTTGCACTATTCTTATGCCTGGGAATTGCTCGCATGATGCTGGTGCAGGGGAATTCCCTGGGATTCCTTGCACTATTCCTATGCCTGGGAATTGCATGCACGATGCTGGTGCCAGGGAATTCCTTGGGATTCCTTGCACTATTCCTATGCAAGGGAATTGCTTGCACTATTCCTATGCCTGGGAATTGCTCGCATGATGCTGGTGCCGGGGAATTCCTTGGGATTCCTTGCACTATTCCTATGCCTGGGAATTGCTTGCACTATTCCTATGCCTGGGAATTGCTTGCACGATGCTGGTGCCGGGGAATTCCCTGGGATTCCTTGCATTATTCCTAGGCCTGGCAATTGCTCGCACAATGCTGGTGCCAGGGAATTCCTTGCACTATTCCTATGCCTGGGAATTGCTTGCACTATTCCTATGCCTGGGAATTGCTTGCATGATGCTGGTGCAGGGGAATTCCCTGGGATTCCTTGCACTATTCCTATGCAAAGGAATTGCTTGCACTATTCCTATGCCTGGGAATTGCTCGCATGATGTTGGTGCCGGGGAATTCCTTGGGATTCCTTGCACTATTCCTATGCCTGGGAATTCCTTGCACTATTCCTATGCAAAGGAATTGCTTGCACTATTCCTATGCCTGGGAATTGCTTGCATGATGCTGGTGCAGGGGAATTCCCTGGGATTCCTTGCACTATTCCTATGCCTGGGAATTGCTCGCATGATGCTGGTGCTGGAGAATTCCTTGGGATTCCTTGCACTATTCCTACGCCTGGGAATTGCTTGCACTATTCCTATGCCTGGGAATTGCTCGCATGATGCTGGTGCCAGGGAATTCCTTGGGATTCCTCGCACTGTTCCTATGCCTGGGAATTGCTTGCACTGTTCCTATGCCTGGGAATTGCTTGCACTATTCCTATGCCTGGGAATTGCTCACACAATGCTGGTGCCAGGGAATTCCTTGCATCCCTGTGCCTGCAGTCCTTGCAGGAAGCCGGTTTCTGGGAATTCCCATGCCTGGGAATCGCATACCCACACTTGTACTCCCACACATGCAAATAAACTCATGGCTTCGGGCAAGTCTCCGACTCCTGCTTTTATTTTTCCACCTTGGAAAAGCGGGATCCGCCAGAAACCACAGCTGGGAGCAATGGAGATCCATGCAAGCTGCTCCCGGTTATCCCATCATGATTCCCAGCTGGGATCTCATTAGCGCCGGGGGATCCCGTCGGGATCCATTGGGGGAAATGGGATCCAGGCGGGAAAAGGGGGAGATTCTCCAGGGTCTAATACGAGGGTTGAGCCGCGGCGGGGCGGGAACCGCATGGAAGGAGGAAGAGGGGGAGGAGGAGGAGGGGGAGGAGGAGGAGGGGGAGGGGGAGGAGGAAGAGGGGGAGGAGGAGGAGGCGACTCCACTGTATCCGGGTCACGAGCGGAGCCGCCTCCACCGGGACCGGGACCGGACCGGGACCGGAGCGCGGCCGGCGGCGCCCGCAGGTACCGACGGTCCGGGCTGCCTATCCCGGGAATGCGGGGGGGTATCCCGGGAATGTTGGGGGGGGGGAATCACGGGAATGGGAAGGGGGGGTCGGGGTGGGGGTGTGTGCGATGGTTGGGATGCCGGAAAAGCGGGATGTGCGGCTAGGAGGACCCTATGGAATGGGGCACCCTGCTCCGTGCATGGAATGTGAGGCTAGGAGCACCCTGTGGAATTGGGCACCCAGCTCCATGCATGGGATATGCGGGTAGGAGCACCCTATGGAATGGGGCACCTCGCTCCGTGCACGGGATGTGCGGCTAGGAGGACCCTATGGAATGGGGCACCCCGCTCCGTGCATGGAATGTGAGGCTAGGAGCACCCTATGGAATGGGGCACCCCGCTCCGTGTATGGGATGTGCGGCCGGGAGCACCCTATGGAATTGGGCACCCTGCTCCATGCATGGGATGTGTGGATAGGAGCACCCTATGGAATGGGGCACCCCGCTCCGTGCATGGAATGTGTGGATAGGAGCACCCTATGGAATGGGGCACCCAGCTCCGTGTATGGGATGTGTGGATAGGAGCACCCTATGGAATGGGGCACCCCGCTCCGTGCATGGAATGTGAGGCTAGGAGCACCCTATGGAATTGGGCACCCAGCTCCGTGTATGGGATGTGTGGATAGGAGCACCCTATGGAATTGGGCACCCCGCTCCGTGCATGGAATGTGCGGCTAGGAGCACCCTGTGGAATTGGGCACCCAGCTCCATGCATGGGATATGCGGGTAGGAGCACCCTATGGAATGGGGCACCCCGCTCCGCGCATGGGATGTGCGGCCGGGAGCACCCTATGGAATTGGGCACCCTGCTCCATGCACAGCACCTGGTGCTCCGGGTATCCCGGGGATCCAGGCACCCAGCTCCGGGTATCCCGGAGATCCAGGCACCCAGCTCCAGGTATCCCACATATCCAAGCACCTACCTCCGGGTATCCCGGAGATCCCGGCATCCAGCTCCGGGTATCCCGGAGATCCAGGCACCCAGCTCCCGTCATCCTGGTGATCCAAGCACCCAGCTCCAGGTATCCCGGGGATCCAGGCACCCAGCTCCGGGTATCCCAGAGATCCAGGCACCCAGCTCCGGGTATTCCGGAGATCCAGGCACCCAGCTCCAGGTATCCCACATACCCGGAGGTAGGTGCTTGGATATCTCAGAGATCCCGGCACCCAGCTCCGGGTATCCCGGAGATCCAGGCACCCACACAGATGCCGCCACCTCTCCATCCTTATGGGCGCTTATGGGACCGGGGGCTGCTCCGGCTTTTCCAGGGGCCGGTGACATCGGAGCGTCGGCCGAGGGCGACGTCTCGCTCCGGAACCGCCGTTCCCGCCTTTCCCGGGACACGATGCAGGAGAACTACGAGAACGTCATTTCCCTGGGTGAGCCAAGGTGGAGACGATCCCGGGATACCAGCATTCCCCGTCCCCCTTTCCCACTGCTCCGTAGCTTGGGATTCCCGGATCCGTAGGGTGCCGGGATGGGATAAAACCCATCTCCGTTGTCATTCCTTAACCTGGGTGGAAGCTGCGGAGCTTCCCGGCACATCCGCAGTCGCCTTTTTTTCCGGCTGGGAAATGCAATTCCCTGCCCTGGAGCCGGGAGGACTCCCCCTCTCCGAAGGGGCCTCGGAGCGGATTCCAAGCCCAGCTGCTTCTCATTAAACCCGCATTCCTGGCCGGGTGGGAAACCCAGGGGCCCCTCGGAAGGTCGCGGCCGCTCGGCTCCGGCGGGAAGGATTCCCGGCCCTTGGTGCGGGGGGGAGGATCCCATCCCTTTGGGAATTGGGTGGGGGGGCTCGGATCCTCATCCCGCTCCGTGTATCCCGCAGCCGAGGAGATCGCCATCAGCTGGCCCCGGATCACGGCCTTCGCCGAGTCGCACCGCCGGAGGGGAATGGTGGCCGGTGAGCGGAATGGGAATGGGGGGGCGGAATTCCGGCCGGCTCCGGGTCCCAACGTATCCCAAAGAGGCAGCCAGGAGCAGGCGCTGAGGCTTGGAGATGGGGATGGCCATGGGGATGGCCATGGAGATGGCAATGGGATGGGGATGACAAAGGGATGAGGATGAGGATGGCCATGGGAATGGGGATGGGATGGAGATGGCAGTGGGATGAGGATGGGGATGACCATGGAGATGGGAATGGCAGTGGGATGAGGATGGGGATGGCCATGGGAATGGGGATGGGATAGAGATGAAAATGGGATGAGGATGGATATTGCCATGGAGATGGGAATGGCAATGGGATGAGGATGGCCATGGGAATGGGGATGGGATGGAGATGGCAATGGGATGAGGATGGATATTGCCATGGAGATGGGAATGGCAATGGGATGAGGATGGCCATGGGAATGGGGATGGGATGGAGATGGCAATGGGATGAGGATGGATATTGCCATGGAGATGGGAATGGCAATGAGATGAGGATGGGGATGGCCATGGGAATGGGGATGGAGACGGGGATGGCCATGGAGATGGGGATGGTGATAGGGATGGAGTTGGCCGTGGAGATGACGATGACCATGGGGATGGCCATGGAGATGACGATGGGATGAGGATAGGGATGGGGATGGCCATGGAGATGATGATGACCATGGGGATGGAGATGGCAATGGAATGAGGATAGGGATGGGGATGGCCATGGAGATGATGATGACCATGGGGATGGCCATGGAGATGGCAATGGAATGAGGATAGGGATGGGGATGGCCATGGAGATGATGATGACCATGGGGATGGCCATGGAGATGGCAATGGAATGAGGATAGGGATGGGGATGGCTATGGAGATGACGATGACCATGGGAACGGAGATGGCAGTGGGATGAGGATGGAGGTGGCCATGGGAATGCAGATGGGGATGGAGATGGCCTTGGCTGTGAGGATGGAGATGGGTATGAAGAGGCCGATGAAGATGGCAAAGGGGATGAAGATGAGGAGCATCCGTAGACATATCCGGAATGGATCCGGGGATTCCGCAGGAGCTGGCGGGTCCTCCAACAGCTCCGTCCTCGTTGTCCCTGCAGGCGCCGAGGCGGAGTGCGAGCCGAGCCCGCTGGAGCCGCCGGCGCCGCCGAGCGCGGCCGGAGCCGGCGAGGCCGCCGGGATGAATCCCGACCTCCGGCGCCAGCTGGGATTCATCCTGCAGACGGCCGGGCGCAGCCAGGTGGAGAAGATGCTGCGGGAGCTGGTCCGGGAGCAGGGCCAGGAGGGCCGGCGCCGGGGACGCAAGGCGGCGGATGCAGGTGACGGCGACACGGCCGGGATGTGGGATGCTCCGTGTGGGTGCATGTGGGATGCTCCGTGTGGGTACCCATGGGATGCCCCATGTAGGTGCCCATGGGATGTTCCACGTGGATGCTCCATGTGGGTACCCATGGGATGCTCCATGTAGATGCCCATGGGATGTTCCACGTGGATGCTCCGTGTGGGTACCCATGGGATGCTCCGTGTGGGTGCCCATGGGATGCTCCATGTAGGTGCCCATGGGATGTTCCACGTGGATGCTCCATGTGGGTACCCATGGGATGCTCCATGCGGATGCCCATGGGATGCTCCGTGTGGGTGCACATAGACTACTCCATGTGGATGCCCATGGGATGCTCCATGTGGATGCCCATGAGATGCTCCATGTAGGTGCCCATGGGATGCTCCACGTGGATGCTCCATGCGGGTGCCCATGGGATGCTCCATGTGGATGCTCATGGGCTGCTCCATGTGGATACCCGTGGGATGCTCCATGGGGATGCTCCATGTGGATGCCCGAGGGCTGCTCCATATGGGTGCACATGGGATGCTCCATGCGGATGCCCATGGACTGCTCCACGTGGATACCCATGGGATGCTCCGTGTGGGTGCACATAGACTACTCCCTGTGGATGCCCATGGGATGCCCCGTGTGGATGCCCATGGGATGCCCCATGTAGGTGCCCATGGGATGTTCCACGTGGATGCTCCATGTGGGTACCCATGGGATGCTCCATGTGGGTACCCATGGGATGCTCCATGTGGATGCCCCATGTAGGTGCCCATGGGATGTTCCACATGGATGCTCCGTGGGCTGCTCCATGTGGATGCTCCCTAGGGGTGCACATGGGCTGCTCCATGTGGATGCTCCACAAGGGTGTGCATGGGATGCTCCATACGGGCGCACATGGGATGCTCCGTCTGGATGCCTGAGGGCTGCTCCATTTGGATGCCCATGGGATGCTCCATGTGGATGCTCCCTGCGGATGCCCATGGGATCCTTTGGGATGGACATGGAGCCGGGATGCGCTTCCTTCCTCCCCATCAACGCCCTTTTCAACCCATCACAGGCGACGGGGCGGCCAGCGAGGAGGAGGAGGATGAAGATGCCGAGGAGGCCGAATCGGCCGCCCCGGACAAAGCGGCGTCTCCGGCGTCGGCCGATGCGGATCCGGGTCCCCGTCGGCGCCGGAGCCCCCCGTTCCCGGCGGGCGCCCGGAAGGGCCCCGGGATCCCGGCGTGCTCCGCGTGCGGCCCCGGGCGGCCGGCGGCTCCGGAGAAACCGTCGGCTTGCGGCGAGTGCGGCCGGCGCTTCCGGCAGCGCCCGGTGCTTCCGAAGGGCCGCCGGGCGCCGGGGCCCGAGCGGCCGCACCGGTGCGTGGAGTGCGGGAAGAGCTTCAGCCGCGGCTCCAACCTCACGCAGCACCGGCGCATCCATACGGGAGAGCGGCCCTTCGGCTGCGGCGCCTGCGGGAAGAGCTTCATCCAGAAATCCGACCTGGAGCGGCACCGGCGCATCCATACAGGAGAGCGGCCCTACGGATGCTCCCAGTGCGGGAAGAGCTTCAGCGTGAGCTCCCACTTGGAGCGGCACCGGCGCACGCACGGGGGCAGCTCGACGGCGGCGCCGCCGGCCGCTCCGAAGGCTCCGGCGGCGCCGGCGCATCCGTGCCCGGAATGCGGGAAGTGCTTCGCGCAGCGGGCGGCGCTGGCCAAGCACCGCAAGACGCACACGGGCGAGCGGCCGCACCGGTGCGTGGAATGCGGGAAGAGCTTCAGCCGCAGCTCCAACCTGGCGCAGCACCGGCGCATCCATACGGGAGAGCGGCCCTTCGGCTGCGGCGCCTGCGGGAAGCGCTTCATCCAGCGCTCCGACCTGGAGCGGCACCGGCGCATCCACACGGGCGAGCGGCCCTACGGATGCGGCGAGTGCGGGAAGCGCTTCAGCGTGAGCTCCCACTTGGAGCGGCACCGCAAGGTCCACCTCGGAGCGGCCGGAGCGGCGTGCCGCTGCTCCCAGCTCCCATCGGGATGCGCCGGGATGAGCCGCTGCTCCGAGCGCGGCCGCAAGTGCCGGGCGCCGCGGGGCCGCGCGCGCGCCGCGCCGTGCCCGGATTGCGGGAAGGACGAGGCCGCTCCGGCGGCGGCTCCGGCGCCTCCGGAGAAGCCCTACAAGTGCGTGGAGTGCGGGAAGGGCTTCGGGCAGCGCTCGGCGCTCGTCAAGCACCGGCGCATCCACACGGGCGAGAAGCCGTACGCGTGCGGCGACTGCGGCAAGGGCTTCATCCAGAAGTCGGACCTCACCATCCACCGGCGCATGCACACGGGGGAGAAGCCGTACGCGTGCGGCGAGTGCGGCAAGCGCTTCAGCGTGAGCTCCAACCTGCTCACGCACCGGCGCACGCACCTCGGAGAGAAGCCCTACGGATGCGGCGAGTGCGGGAAGAGCTTCATCCAGCGCTCCGAGCTCACCATCCACCGGCGCGTGCACACGGGCGAGAAGCCCTACGAGTGCGGCCAGTGCGGCAAGCGCTTCAGCCGCAGCTCCCACCTCAACCGGCACCGGCGCACGCACGGGGCCGCCGGAGCCGCCACCGGAGCCGCCGCCGGAGCCGCCGCGGGGCCCTTGGCGGGCGCCCCCCTGGAGCTGCCCTGGGCGCTCTCCTTCCCGGCTCGCGCCTTCCCGCACGGAGCCTTCACGCCGGCCGCCGCCGCCGCCGCCGGGCCCTCCGTGGGCAACTAGGACGGGGCCGCGGCCATCCGGGCGCTCCGGGTGCTCGGGATGCTTCGGACACTTGAGATGCTCCGGACACTTGAGGTGCTCCACACACTTGGGATGCTCCGGACACTTGGGATGCTCCAGGCATGCAAGGTGCTCTAGACGCTTGGGATGCTCCAGACATTTTAGGTGCTCCGGACATTTGGGATGCTCTGACACTCGACGTGCTCCGGATGCTCAAGACGCTCTGAACACTCAAGGTGCTCCAGGCACTCGGGACGCTGCAGGCACTCGGGACGCTCCACACACTCGGGACGCTCCAGACACTCAAGATGCTCCACACTCAAGATGCTCCGGATGCTCAGGATGCTCCACACACTCGGGATGCTCCGGACACTCAGGGTGCCCCCATTGCGGCAAGCGCTTCAGCGTGAGCTCCAACCTCATCAAGCACCGGCGCACGCACCTGGGCGAGAAGCCCTACGGCTGCGGCGAGTGCGGGAAGAGCTTCATCCAGCGCTCCGAGCTCACCATCCACCGGCGCGTGCACACGGGCGAGAAGCCCTACGAGTGCGGCCAGTGCGGCAAGCGCTTCAGCCGCAGCTCCCACCTCAACCGGCACCGGCGCACGCACGGGGCCGCCGGAGCCGCCGCCGGAGCCGCCGCCGGAGCCGCCGCGGGGCCCTTGGCGGGCGCCCCCCTGGAGCTGCCCTGGGCGCTCTCCTTCCCGGCTCGCGCCTTCCCGCACGGAGCCTTCACGCCGGCCGCCGCCGCCGGGCCCTCCGTGGGCAACTAGGACGGGGCCGCCGCGGATCCGCCGCGATCCGGGCGCTCCGGGCGCTCCGGACACTTGGGATGCTCCAGACACTTGGGATGCTCCAGGCACTCAAGGTGCTCGGGACACTTGGGATGCTCCAGGCACTCAAGATGCTCCAGATCTGGACACTCGGGATGCTCCGGACACTCGGGATGCTCCAGGCACTCAAGGTGCTCCGAGCGCTTGAGGTGCTCCGGACACTTGAGGTGCTCGGGACACTTGGGATGCTCCAGACACTTGGGATGCTCCACACACTCGAGGCGCTCCAGATACTCAAGATGCTCCGGATCCGGACACTCGGGATGTTCCGGACACTCGGGATGCTCCACACACTCGAGGTGCTCCAGATACTCAAGATGCTCCGGATCCGGACACTCAAGATGCTCCGGACACTCGGGATGCTCCAGACACTTGAGGTGCTCTGGACATTTGGGATGCTCTGGGCACTCGAGGTGCTCCAGGCACTCGAGGTGCTCCAGGCACTCAAGGTGCTCGGGACACTCGGGATGCTCCGGGCACTTGGGATGCTCCGGGCACTTGAGGTGCTCGGGACACTCAAGATGCTTCGGACACTCAAGATGCTCCGGAAACTCAAGATACTCCAGACACTCGGGATGCTCCAGACACTCAGGGTGCTCCGGACACTTGAGGTGCTTGGGACACTCAGGATTCTCTGGACACTCGGGATGCTCTGGACACTCCGGTTCCTCTAGGTGCTACAAATACTGAGGATGCTCCGGGTGCTCCTGATGCTCCTGGTGCTTCCCGTGCTCTGGATGCTCCACATGTTCCAGGTCCTCCTGATGCTCCCAATGCTCTGGATGCTCCAGGTGTTCTGGGTACTCCGGATGCTCCAGGTCCTCCTGATGCTCCCAATGCTCTGGATGCTCCAGGTGCTCCATGTGCTCGGGATGCTCCATGTGCTCGGGATGCTCCATGTGCTCCACATGCCAAGGATGCTCCGGCTGCTCCGATCCATCCCTGCATCCCGGACACTTCCATTTCCCGCATTCTGTTTAATGCAGCTGGGAAAAGGAGCAGGCAGGGAGCAACATCCCCCCCTGCATCCCACATCCCTCCTTGCAAAAATCAAAAAGACTTTTAAATATTTTTTAATTTTTTGAAGTATTTTTCCATTTTTAAGTATTTTTTTATTTTAAAGTGTTTTTTTTTTCCTTTTTAAAAGTATTTTTTTACAGTTCTTGCTTTTTTTAAAAGGATTTTCTTTTCCATGTGTCCGTCCTCCCCCTGCGATGCTCCCATGGGATTTTCCCTCCCAGGAAGTGCCGACTCCACAATTTTCCCATTTTTGGGAGCAGGGAAAACTCCCATTTTTGCAGGTAGATATTCCCTATTAGAAGGGAATAGGGAATTTTTGAGGGGAGATTTCGCGGCCTCCCCATTCCCTGGTTATTGGGAGCGGATGGAGGCAGCTCATTCCCATCTGGGATCAATGGAAGATGATTATTCCCAGATTTCTTTTTCTTTTTTAATAATTTTGATATAATTTCCCCTTTTTATTATTATTTTGCAGCCCTGTGAATAGCCTGGTTGTAGCTGTAGCCTTTTGTAAATACTATATAAATATTCCAACACTTTTAACCCATTTTTTTGGAAAATGCCCCATTCTGGGAAAATGCCGGAGCGGCAAAGCCGGATCCGGACCCGGCAGCTGCCGATATCCAAAGAAATTCCCCCCATTCCCACTCTAGATTCCCATCTAGAGCGGATTCTGTTTGCGCCGCAGCGGGGAGAAATCCCTTGGGAATCCAGGATTTTGGGTCTGTGTTTCCTTGTCAGGCAGTGGATATGGGACTTTTTTAGGGAAAAAAAGACCAAAAAATCAAGAAAGCAAAAAAAATACAGGAAAAAAAGGAGCCTAAATATGTACAAATGAGGGTTTAACCCCAATCTGGGATTGTGCCGAGGAGTTTTCCATGCGGGAAAAAAATCCCGCTCGATGCTCCAGGATCCTGGAGCATCTTCGGTCCTTGAAAAGGAGGGGAAAAAAAGAAGTTAAATGGGAAAAAGAGGGAAAACCCAAATCTTTGGGATGGGGATTTGGGTTTTTGGCACCAAATCTCCCATCATCTGCTGGGAAAACAGAGCCTATTCCCATCCATATCCCAGCAGCTCTTTTCCCTGGAAAAGCGGAAGCATTTTAACCCTGAAAACACACAAAAAAGCCCCAAATGGGACCATTTACCTCTTGTTTTGGGGCAAAAAAAGGAAAAAATGGTGATTTTTTGCTATTTCTGTGTTTTCCACTGGTTTCTGAGCCCATTCCGCCCTGGCTCCCTCTTTTCCGGAGCCCGGGACCGTGACTGTAAATAAACCCGACACCTTTTTAGCCCTTTTTCCTCCCAATTTGCCCCCAAATGGAGAAAAAAGACCGTTTTCAGCGCTTTTTTTGGGAAAAAAAGCAAATTTTCTGCCTCCTTGTTTTTATATATATATATATATAAATAATTTTGGATTTGGAGGTTGTTTTGGGGGTGATTTGTTAATAAAGCCAGATCCTGATGTGGTTCCGTGGTTGCCGGGAACGCCGGGAATGCGGGTGCCGCGGTGACCGTTGCCGGGATGCGGAATGCGACGGGATGGGGATGGAGACGGGAGGCCGCGGAGGGGCCCCGGCGTCCGGGCGCTCCGGGATCCGGGGGGCAGCGAAGGGCAGGGAGGATGCGGAGGCGGGAAAGGGGTGAGCGGGATCCCCCGGCCTGGCCCTATGGAGACCCCATCCCTATGGAGATCCCATCCCTATGGAGATCCTGTCCTATGGATACCCCATCCCTATGGATACCCATCCCTATGGAGATCCCATCCCGATGGATATCCCATCCCTATGGATATCCCATCCTTATTGAGATCCCATCCCTATGGAGACCCCCATCCCTATGGATATCCCATCCCTATGGAGACCCCATCCCTTATGGATATCCCATCCCTATGGATATCCCATCCCTATGGAGACCCCCATCCCTTATGGATAGCCAATCCCTATGGAGACCCCATCCCTTATGGATATCCCATCCCAGTGGAGACCCCATCCCTATGGAGACCCCATCCCTACGGAGACCCCATCCCTACGGAGACCCCATCCCTATGGAGATCCCGTCCTATGGAGACCCCATCCCGATGGATATCCCATCCCTATGGATATCCCATCCTTATTGAGATCCCATCCCTATGGAGACCCCCATCCCTATGGATATCCCATCCCTATGGAGACCCCATCCCTTATGGATATCCCATCCCTATGGAGACCCCATCCCTATGGAGACCCCATCCCTATGGATATCGCATCCCTATGGAGACCCCATCCTATGGAGACCCCCATCCCTATGGATATCCCATTCCTATGGAGACCCCATCCCTATGGAGACCCCATCCCTATGGATATCGCATCCCTATGGAGACCCCATCCCTATTGATACCCCATCCCTACGGAGACCCCATCCCTATGGATATCCCCTGTGTCCCAGCCTCATATCCCCCATATCCCAGCCCCGTATCCCCCATATCCCAGCCCCATATCCCCCCTATCCCCCATATCCCATATCCCAGCCCCATATCCCCCATATCCCAGCCTCGTATCCCCCATATCCCCCATATCCCATATCCCAGCCCCGTATCCCCCGTATCCCAGTCCCGTATCCCCCGTATCCCCCATATCCCGCCCCGTATCCCTCCTATCCCCCATATCTGCATATCCCAGGCCCATATCCCTCATATCCCAGCCCTGTATCCCCCACACCCCTATATCCCATATCCCAGCCCTGTATCTCCCATATCCCCCATATCCCGCATATCCCCCATATCCCAGCCCCATATCCCCATATCCCAGCCCCGTATCCCCCATATCCCATATCCCAGTCCCGTATCCCCCATATCCCACCTCGTATCCCTCCTATCCCCCATATCCCCCATAGCTGCATATCCCAGGCCCATATCCCTCATATCCCAGCCCTGTATCCCCCACACCCCTATATCCCATATCCCAGCCCTGTATCTCCCATATCCCCCATATCCCGCATATCCCCCATATCCCAGCCCCATATCCCCATATCCCAGCCCTGTATCCCCCATATCCCATATCCCAGTCCCGTATCCCCCATATCCCACCTCGTATCCCTCCTATCCCCCATATCCCCCATAGCTGCATATCCCAGGCCCATATCCCTCATATCCCAGCCCTGTATCCCCCATATCCCATATCCCAGCCCCATATCCCCCATATCCCAGTCCCGTATCCCCCATATCCCACCTCGTATCCCTCCTATCCCCCATATCCCCCATAGCCGCATATCCCAGGCCCGTATCCCTCATATCCCAGCCCTGTATCCCCCACACCCCTATATCCCATATCCCAGCCCCATATCCCCCATATCCCCATATCCCAGCCCCATATCCCCCATATCCCGCATATCCCCCGTATCCCAGCCCCATATCCCCCATATCTCCCATATCCCAGCCCCGTATCCCTCCTATCCCCCATATCCGCATATCCCAGCCCCATATCCCCATATCCCAGCCCCATATCCCCCTATCCCCCGCATCCCTTCCCTACATCCCGCCATCCCGCAGCCGCGTCCGGCCGCATCCTGCAGCCGCCGCCGCCGCCGCAGCCGCCCGAGCGCTGGCCCCGCACGCCACCACCACCGCCGCATCCCTATGGCTCCCGCCGGGACAACCCCCGGAATCCCCATCCGCGCGCCGGCGCCTCCGGGAATCCTGGCGCTTCCGCTTGGAAGCGTCCGGCCCCGACGGCCACCAGCGGCGCCCGCCGCCGGGTCCCGGCGTCACCCTGTGGCACGCGCAGAGCAAACCGGCCGCCTGGGCCACCGCGGTGCCGCCGCCGTGGCTGCGTGACGCGGTGGTCACCGGTCACCGGCGGGCGCTGGCCTACGGGCGCCAAGTGCGGCTGGTGGTGGCCCGGCTGCAACAGGCGCTGGCCGAGCTGGGCTCGGTGGCCCGACGGGCCGAGCGGCGCCGGGTCCGGCTGCTCGCGGCGCTCGAGGGCGTCCGGAGGGCCCTGCGGAGCAACGCGGAGAGCGCGGAGCTGCGGCGGCGGCGGCGGCGCGAGCGCGGGGAGACGGTGAGGGGACGCCGGGGTTGTGCAATGGATTCGGGCTGTGCAATGGATTGGGATTGTGCAATGGATTGGGATAATGCAATGGATTGGGGTTGTGCAATGGATTGGGATTGTGCAATGGATTGGGATTGTGCAATGGATTGGGATTTGTGCACGGGATTGGGGTTGTGCAATGGACTGGGATTGTGCAATGGATTGGGATCGTGCAATGGATTGGGATTGTGCAATGGATTGGGATAGTGCAATGGATTGGGATTGTGCAATGGGTTGGGGTTGTGCAATGGATTGGGGTTGTGCAAGGGATTGGGGTTGTGCAATGGGTTGGGATTTGTGCAATGAATTGGGATTGTGCAAGGGATTGGGGTTGTGCAATGGTTTGGGATTGTGCAATGGATTGGGATTTGTGCAATGGATTGGGATTTGTGCAATGGATTGGGGTTTGTGCAATGGATTGGGATAGTGCAATGGATTGGGATAGTGCAATGCATTGGGATTGTGCAATGGATTGGGATTGTGCAAGGGATTGGGATAGTGCAATGGATTGGGATTGTGCAAGGGTTGGGATTTGTGCAATGGATTGGAGTTTGTGCAAGGGTTGGGATTGTGCAATGGATTGGGATTTGTGCAATGGATTGGGATTGTGCAATGCATTGAGATTGTGCAATGGATTGGGATTTGTGCAAGGGATTGGGGTTGTGCAATGGATTGGGATTTGTGCAATGAATTGGGGTTGTGCAATGCATTGGGATAGTGCAATGGATTGGGATAGTGCAATGGATTCGGGCTGTGCAATGGATTGGGATTGTGCAATGGATTGGGATTTGTGCAATGGATTGGGATAGTGCAATGGATTGGGGTTGTGCAATGGATTGGGATTGTGGAATGGATTGGGATAGTGCAATGGATTGGGGTTGTGCAATGGATTGGGATTGTGCAATGGATTGGGATTGTGCAAGGGATTGGGATTTGTGCAATGGATTGGGATTTGTGCAGGGTTGGGGTTGTGCAATGGATTGGGATAGTGCAATGGATTGGGATTGTGCAATGGATTGGGATTTGTGCAAGGGTTGGGCTTGTGCAATGGATTGGGATTGTGCAATGGATTGGGGTTGTGCAATGGATTGGGATAGTGCAAGGGATTGGGATTTGTGCAATGGATTGGGGTTTGTGCAATGGATTGGGATTGTGCAAGGGATTGGGATTTGTGCAAGGGTTGGGATTTGTGCAAGGGTTGGGCTTGTGCAATGGATTGGGATTGTGCAATGGATTGGGGTTGTGCAATGGATTGGGGTTTGTGCAAGGGGTTGGGTCTTGTGCAATGGATTGGGATTTGTGCAAGGGATTGGGATTGTGCAATGGATTGGGGTTGTGCAATGGTTGGGATTTGTGCAATGGATTGGGGTTTGTGCAAGGGGTTGGGTCTTGTGCAATGGATTGGGATAGTGCAATGGATTGGGGTTGGGCAAGGGTTGGGATTTGTGCAAGGGTTTGGGATTATGCAATGGGTTGGGATTTGTGCATGGGATTGGGGTTGTGCAATGGATTGGGATAGTGCAAGGGTTGGGATTGTGGAATGGATTGGGATAGTGCAATGCATTGGGATTGTGCAATGGATTGGGATTGTGCAAGGGATTGGGGTTGTGCAATGGATTGGGGTTTGTGCAAGGGGTTGGGTCTTGTGCAATGGATTGGGATAGTGCAATGGATTGGGATTGTGCAATGGATTGGCGTTGTGCAATGGATTGGGGTTTGTGCAATGGATTGGGATTGTGCAATGGATTGGGATTGTGCAATGGATTGGGATAGTGCAATGGGTTGGGATTGTGCAAGGGATTGGGATTTGTGCAATGGATTGGGAATGTGCAAGGGATTGGGGTTGTGCAATGGGTTGGGATAGTGCAATGGGTTGGGATTTGTGCACAGGATTGGGGTTGTGCAATGGATTGGGATTGTGCAATGGATTGGGATAGTGCAATGGATTGGGATTTGTGCAATGGATTGGGATTTGTGCAAGGAATTGGGGTTGTGCAATGGATTGGGGTTTGTGCAATGGATTGGGATTATGCAATGGATTGGGGTTTGTGCAAGGGATTGGGGTTGTGCAATGGATTGGGATAGTGCAATGCATTGGGATTGTGCAATGGATTGGGGTTGTGCAATGGATTGGGGTTTGTGCAATGGATTGGGATAGTGCAATGGGTTGGGGTTGTGCAATGGATTGGGATTTGTGCAAGGGATTGGGATTGTGCAATGGATTGGGATAGTGCAATGCATTGGGATTGTGCAATGGATTGGGGTTGTGCAATGGGTTGGGGTTGTGCAATGGATTGGAATTGTGCAATGGATTGGGATAGTGCAATGGGTTAGGATTTGTGCACAGGATTGGGGTTGTGCAATGGATTGGGATTGTGCAATGGATTGGGATAGTGCAATGGATTGGGATTTGTGCGATGCATTGGGATAGTGCAATGGATTGGGGTTTGTGCAATGGATGGGGTCTTGTGCAATGGATTGGGATTTGTGCAAGGGTTGGGATTGTGCAATGGATTGGGATAGTGCAATGGATTGGGATTGTGCAATGGATTGGAATTTGTGCAATGGATTGGGATAGTGCAATGAATTGGGATTTGTGCAAGGGTTGGGATTGTGCGATGGATAGGGGTTGGGCAAGGGATTGGGATTTTGCAAGGGTTCGGGATTGTGCAATGAATTGGGATTTGTGGAATGGTTTGGGATTTCTGCAAAGGGTTGGGAATTGTGCAATGGATTGGGATTGTGCAATGCATTGGGATAGTGCAATGGATCGGGATCGTGCAAGGGTTTGGGGCTTGTGCAATGGATTGGGATTTGTGCAAGGGTTTGGAAGTTGTGCAAGGGTTTGGGGGTTGTGCAATGGATTGGGATTTGTGCAAGGGTTTGGGGGTTGTGCAAGGGTTTGCACCTGCACCAGGGTTTGCATCTGTGCAAGGGTTGGGAATTGTGCAAGGACAGGGGCTTGTGCAAGGACAGGGGCTTGTGCAAGGACAGGGGCTTGTGCAAGGGTTTGGGATTTGTGCAAGGATTTGCATCCATGCAAGGATTCGCCCCATGCAGCTGTTTGGATGTGTGCAAATGTTTGCATCCGTGCAAGGCTTTGCATCCATGCAAGGATTTTCCTCCGTGCACGGATTTGCTCCCATTTGCAAGGGTTTCCCCTCCCCTCGTGCCAAACCCCCCGCTCCGGTTCTCCGGCCCCGTCCCGGTGCTCCGGTGCCGGACGGGCCCCCCCGAGGGTTCCGGTGTCCCGGCAGGATCCGGACGAGCCGGACGCGCTGCTGCTGCAGGAGCGGCGGGAGCTGGCGGGGCTCAAAGTGCAGCTGGAAGGAGACCTGGGCACCGCCGAGCAGTTCCTGCAGGTTTGGGGACGTGCAGAAATGCATGGAGATGCAGCTGGATGCATGGAAATGCGTGTGTGCGGATGGATGCGTGGTGATGAATGTGTGCCAATGGATGCATGTGAGCAGATGGTGCATGGCAATGCATGCATGCAGACAGGTGCATGGCTGCAGACAGGCATATGGCAATGCATTGCAATGCATGGCCATGCACATGGATGCATGGCAGTGCATGCGTGCAGATGGTGCATGGCGATGCGTGACGATGCAAGGCTGCAGATGGATGCATGCGTGCAGATTGTGCATGGAATTGCATGCAGATGGGAGCATGGTGATGCATGGCTGCAGACGGGTGCATGGCGATGCGTGGCAATGCATGCGTGCAGCCGGGTGCATGGGAGTGCATACGAGAAGACAGATGCATGGTGATACATGGCTGCAGATGGGTGCATGGGAATGCAAGGCTGCAGACGGATGCATGGCAATGCATACATGCGGACGGGTGCCTGGCAATGTGTGTGTGCAGATGGATGCATGGAGATGCATGCGTGCAGATGGTGCATGGCTGCAGACAGATGCACGGCAATGCACGGTGGTGCATGGCTGCAGATGGATGCATGGCGACACATGAGTGCAGGTGGGTGCCTGGTGTTGCATGGCTGCATTGCAATGCACGGCGATGCATGCATGCAGATGGATGCACGGCAATGCATGCGTGCAGATGGGTACGTTGCAATGCACGGCAATGATGCATGCGGACGGATGCACGGCGATGCATGCATGCAGATGGGTGCATTGCAATGCATGGCAATGATGCACGCGGACGAGTGCATGGCGATGCACGGCGATGCATGCATGCAGACGGATGCACGGCGATGCGTGCAGACGGATGCACGGCGATGCATGCGTGCAGACGGACGCACGGCAATGCATGCGTGCAGATGGGTGCATTGCAATGCATGGCAATGATGCATGCATGCAGACGGATGCACGGCAATGCATGCGTGCAGACGGATGCATGGCGATGCATGGCTGCAGACGGGTGCACGGCGATGCATGCGTGCAGACGGACGCACGGCAATGCATGCGTGCAGATGGGTGCGTTGCAATGCACGTCAATGATGCATGCATGCGTACGGGTGCATGGCGATGCACGGCGATGCATGCGTGCAGACGGATGCACGGCAATGCATGCGTGCAGATGGGTGCATTGCAATGCATGGCAATGATGCATGCATGCAGACGGATGCACGGCAATGCATGCGTGCAGACGGATGCACGGCAATGCATGCGTGCAGATGGGTGCATTGCAATGCACGGCAGTGATGCATGTGGACGGGTGCATGGCGATGCATGCATGCAGACGGATGCACGGCGATGCGTGCAGACGGACGCACGGCAATGCATGCGTGCAGATGGGTGCGTTGCAATGCACGGCAATGATGCATGCGGACGGGTGCATGGCGATGCACGGCGATGCATGCGTGCAGACGGATGCATGGCGATGCATGCATGCAGATGGTGCATGGCTGCAGGCAGATGGATGCACGGTGATGCATGCGTCCAGACGGATGCACGGCAATGCATGCGTGCTGATGGGTGCATTGCAATGCACGGCAATGATGCACGCGGACGGGTGCATGGCGATGCACGGCAATGCATGCAGACGGACGCACGGCAATGCATGCGTGCAGATGAGTGCATTGCAATGCACGGCAATGATGCATGCATGCAGATGGGTGCATGGCGATGCACGGCAATGCGTGCAGATGGACGCACGGCAATGCATGCGTGCAGATGAGTGCATTGCAATGCACGGCAATGATGCATGCATGCGGACGGGTGCATGGCGATGCACGGCGATGCATGCGTGCAGACGGATGCACGGCGATGCATGCAGACGGACGCACGGCAATGCACACGTGCAGATGGGTGCATTGCAATGCACGGCAGTGATGCATGCATGCGGACGGGTGCACGGCGATGCATGGCTGCAGACGGATGCACGGCGATGCATGGCTGCAGACGGATGCATGGCGATGCATGCGTCCAGACGGATGCACGGCGATGCATGGCTGCAGACGGATGCATGGCAATGCATGGCTGCAGGCGGATGCACGGCAATGCACGCGTGCAGATGGGTGCATTGCAATGCACGGCAGTGATGCATGCATGCAGACGGATGCATGGCGATGCATGGCTGCAGACGGATGCACGGCAATGCATGGCTGCAGACGGACGCACGGCAATGCATGCGTGCAGACGGACGCACGGCGATGCATGCAGGCCCACGGTCGCCCGCAGGAGCTCCTCGGCTGCCGGCGGCGGCTGCAGCAGCTCTGCGAGGAGCGCGGCCGCGTGCTGGAGCTGCTGCCGCAGCCGCTGCGCGCGGTGCTCCTGGCCGCCGGCCGCAGCTCCTGGCTCAGCCTGCGCCGGCCCCCGTCGCCCTTCGTGGAGCGGAACCCGACGCCCCAGCCCTGCCCCGCGGGCGCCTACACGCCAGGTGGGGACCCCCGGACCTGTTGGGGACCCCCCGGCCCTGCTGAGGACCCTCCGACCCCGCTGGGGACCCCCCGGCCCGCTGGGGACCCTCCGCACCCACCCTGGGGGGACGACGGTGGCCCCGGAGCCTTTGGGGAGCTGAGGGGACCCTGAGGGACCTGTCTGACCCCAAGGGACCCATCCAACCCCTGGGGACCCAGAACCACCTTTGGGGACCCTGCGGGACCCATCCATCCCTGGGGACCCAGGACAAACCTTGGGGTCCCCACCCAACCCCTGAGGACCTGTCACCACCCCTGGGGACCCTGAGGGACCCATCCAATCCCTGGGGACCCATCACGAGCCCTGGGGACCCCAAGGGACCCATCCAACCCCTAGGGACCCAGGACCACCCTTGGGGTCCCCATCCAACCCCTGGGGACCTGTCACCACCCCTGGGGACCCCAAGGGACCCATCCATCCCCTGGGGACCCAGGACCATCCTTGGGGACCCCAAGGGACCCATCCAACCCCTGGGGACCCCTCACCACCCCTGGGGACCCCAAAGGACCCATCAAAACCCTGGGGACCCAGAAACACCCTTGGGGACCCTGAGGGACCCATCCAACCCCAAGGGACCTGTCACCACCCCTGGGGACCCTGAGGGACCCATCCAACCCCTGGGGACCCAGGACCACCCTTGGGGTCCCCATCCAACCCCTGGGGACCTGTCACCACCCGTGGGGACCCTGAGGGACCCATTCAATCCCTGGGGACCCAGGACCACCCTTGGGGACCCTAAGGGACCCATCCAACCCCTGGGGACCCGTCACCACCTCTGGGGACCCCAAAGGACCCATCTAAACCCTGGGGACCCAGGACCACCCTTGGGGTCCCCATCCAACCCCTGGGGACCCATCCAACCCCTGGGGCCCCATCTCCCCCCCAGGCACTTTCCAGGTCCCACCACCCCCTGAGGGGACCCCAAAATCCCCGTCCCCCCCCCACCCATCCCCTGGGGGGACCCGTCCCCACCCCGAGACCCCCCCCCCGCATTATCCCGTGTCCCGGATCGGGAATTGCAGCCTGCGACGCCGGCATGGCCGAGGCGCGGGCGCTGGTGCAGCGCGCGCGGGGGCTGCTGGGCGCCCTGGGCGCCGGCGCCGAACGGGCCGCGGGCGCCTGCGCGCGGGCCGGGGCCGCGGTGGACGCCGGGCTGCGGAGCAAGGCCGAGGAGAACCGCGGCCTCGAGGTGGCTGCGCTGCGCGGGTGCTGCGTGGGTGCGTGGGTGCATGGGTGCAGGAATGCAGGGGGGCTGCATTGCATGGGTGCATGGGTGCAGAAATGCAGGGGGCTGCATTGCATGGCTGCATGTGTGGTGTATGGGTGCAGAAATGCAGGGGCTGCATTGCATGGGCGCATGCATGGTGTATGGGTGCAGAAATGCAGGGGGCTGCATTGCATGGGTGCATGGGTGCAGAAATGCAGGGGGCTGCATTGTATGGGCGCATGCATGGTGTATGGGTGCATGGGTGCAGAAAGGTAAAGGGCTGCATTGCATGGGTGCATGCATGGTGCATGGGTGCAGAAATGCAGGGGCTGCATTGCATGGGTGCATGCGTGCAAGGGTGCAGGAATGCAGGGGGCTGCATTGCGTGGGTGCATGGGTGCAAGGGTGCAGAAATGCAGGGGGGCTGCATTGCATGGGCGCATGTGTGCTGCATGGGTGCGCGGGTGCAGGAATGCAGGGGGCTGCATTGCACGCGCGGTGCATGGGTGCAGAAATGCAGGGGGCTGCATTGCATGGGCTCAGGTGCAGAAATGTAGAGGACTGCATTGCATGGGTGCATGCGTGGTGCACGCGTGGTGCATGCGTGCATGGGTGCAGAAATGCAGGGGGGCTGCATTGCATGGGTGCATGCATGGTGTATGGGTGCAGAAATGCAGGGGGCTGCATTGCATGGGTGCACGGGTGCAGAAATGCAGGGGGGCTGCATTGCATGGGCGCATGCATGGTGCATGGGTGCAGGAATGCAGGGGGCTGCATTGCACGCATGCTGCATGGGTGCATAAATGAAGGGGGGCTGCATTGTATGGGTGCATGCATGGTGCATGGGTGCAGGAATGCAGGGGGCTGCATTGCATGGGTGCATGGGTGCAGAAATGCAGGGGGCTGCATTGCATGGGCGCATGCATGGTGTATGGGTGCAGAAATGCAGGGGGCTGCATTGCACGCATGTTGCATGGGTGCATAAATGAAGGGGGGATGCATTGTATGGGTGCATGCATGGTGCATGGGTGCAGGAATGCAGGGGGCTGCATTGCATGGGTGCATGGGTGCAGAAATGCAGGGGGCTGCATTGCATGGGCGCATGCATGGTGTATGGGTGCATGGGTGCAGAAATGCAGGGGGCTGCATTGCACGCATGTTGCATGGGTGCATAAATGAAGGGGGGATGCATTGTATGGGTGGGTGCATGGGTGCAGAAAGGTAGAGGGCTGCATTGCATGGGTGCATGCATGGTGCATGGGTGCAGAAATGCAGGGGGACTGCATTGCCTGGGCACATGTGTAGTGCATGGGTGCATGGGTGCAAAATTGCAGGGGGGGTGCATTGCATGGGTGCACACGTGGTGCATGGGTGCAAAAATGCAGGGGGAAGCATTGCATGGGTGCATGCGTGGCACACGGGTGCAGAAATGCAGGGGGCTGCATTGCAGGGGTGCATGCATGTGTGCATGGGTGCAGAAATGCAGGGGGCTGCATTGCATGGGCACATGCATGGTGCATGGGTGCATGAGCACCAAAATGCAGGGGGCTGCATTACATGGGTGCACGGGTGCCGAAATGCAGGGAGCTGCATTGCATGGGTGAATGCATGTGTGCATGGGCACCGAAATGCAGGGGGGCTGCATTGCAGGGGTGCTGCATGGGTCCATGGGTGCAGAAATGCAGGGGGCTGCATTGCATGGGTGCATGCACGTGTGCATGGGCACCCAAACGGGCCAGGACATGCTGCATGGATGCACGGGCACCCACTTTGGGGCATGCTGCATGGGTGCACGCACGTGCATGGGTTCCTAAATAGAAATGGCCACGCTGCATGGGTGCATGGGCACCCACTTTGCAGTGTGCTGCATGGGTGCATGCACGCGCACGGGGCGCATATGCACCCACTTTGGAGCACGCTGCACGGGTGCACGGGCACCCATGGGTGCCCCCCATCCCTCCCCGTTGCAGGAGGAGCTGCGCCTGGCGCTGGGGGGGCTGCGGGGCCCCCGCAACCGCTGCCACCGATTTGGGGACCAGATGGAGCTGACGCGGGGGGCGGCCGAGGTGAGCGGGCCCCACACGTCCCCACACGTCCCCACACGGCCCCACACGGCCCCACACGTCCCCACACGTCCCCACGTGTCCCCACGTGGCCCCACACGTCCCCACGTGTCCCCACGTGTCCCCACGTGGCCCCACACGTCCCCACACGTCCCCACGTGTCCCCACGTGTCCCCACGTGGCCCCACACGTCCCCACACGTCCCCACACGTCCCGACACGTCCCCACGTGTCCCCACGCGTCCCCACGTGTCCCCACGTGTCCCCACGTGTCCGCACACGTCCCCACGTGTCCCCACACGTCCCCACACGTCCCCACGTGTCCCCACGTGCCCCCACGTGTCCCCACGTGTCCCCACACGTCCCCATGTGTCCCCACGTGTCCCCACACATCCCCACACGTCCCCACGTGTCCCCACACGTCCCCACGTGCCCCACGCGTCCCCACACGTCCCCACGTGTCCCCACACGTCCCCACACGTCCCCACACGTCCCGACACGTCCCGACACGTCCCCACATGTCCCCACGCGTCCCCACACGTCCCCACACGTCCCCACGTGTCCCCACGTGTCCCCACACGTCCCCACGTGTCCCCACGTGTCCCCACACATCCCCACATGTCCCCACACGTCCCGACACGTCCCCACACGTCCCCACATGTCCCCACGTGTCCCCACACGTCCCCACGTGTCCCCACGTGGCCCCACACGTCCCCACACGTCCCCACACGTCCCCACACGTCCCCACGTGTTCCCACGTGTCCCCACACGTCCCCACACGTCCCCACACGTCCCCACGTGTCCCCACGTGTCCCCACACGTCCCCACACGTCCCCACGTGTCCCCACGTGGCCCCACACGTCCCCACGTGTCCCCACGTGTCCCCACGTGTCCCCACGTGTCCCCACACGTCCCCACGTGGCGCCACACGTCCCCACACGTCCCCACATGTCCCCACATGTCCCCACACGTCCCCACGTGTCCCCACGTGTGCCCACACGTCCCCACACGTCCCCACACGTCCCCACGTGTCCCCACACGTCCCCACACGTCCCGACACGTCCCGACACGTCCCCATACGTCCCCACACGTCCCCACACGTCCCCACACGTCCCCACATGTCCCCTTGTTGTCCCCTTGTTGTCCCTCTCCGACACCTTTTCCGTGTCCTTCCCGCAGGGTCCCCAGTGCCGGCGGGACCTGGCGCTCCGGGAACGCCTGGACCGGCCCCTGGTCCGGGTCTATCAGCGCCACCCGGGCACCCAGTTGCCCGAGGCCACCCTGCTGGCCCAGGTCTGGGGGGTCCTATGGGGCTCTGCCCCATAGCGGGGGGGTTTGTGGTGGGGGGGGGCTCTGTCACTTGGGGGGAGGATCCTGGGGGGTCCCTGCCCCATATAGGTCATATAGGGGGGTCCCTGCCCCATAGTTGAGGGGTCCTGGGGGGGGTCCCTGCCCCATAGGTGAGGGGTGCTGGGGGGTCCCTGCCCCATATAGGTCGTATAGGGGGGTCCCTGCCCCATAGGTGAGGGGTGTTGAGGGGGTCCCTGCCCCATATAAGTCGTATAGGGGGGTCCCTGCCCCATAGGTGAGGGGTGTTGGGGGGTCCCAGCCCCATATAGGTCGTATAGGGGGGTCCCTGCCCCATAGGTGAGGGGTGTTGAGGGGGTCCCTGCCCCATATAGATCATATAGGGGGGTCCCTGCCCCATAGGTGAGGGGTGCTGGGGGGTCCCAGCCCCATATAGGTCATATAGGGGGGTCCCTGCCCCATAGGTGAGGGGTGCTGGGGGGTCCCAGCCCCATATAGGTCGTATAGGGGGGTCCCTGCCCCATAGGTGAGGGGTGTTGAGGGGTCCCTGCCCCATATAGGTCATATAGGGGAGTCCCTGCCCCATAGGTGAGGGGTGCTGGGGGGTCCCTGCCCCATATAGGTCGTATAGGGGGGTCCCTGCCCCATAGGTGAGGGGTGTTGAGGGGGTCCCAGCCCCATATAGGTCATATAGGGGAGTCCCTGCCCCATAGGTGAGGGGTGCTGGGGGGTCCCTGCCCCATATAGGTCGTATAGGGGGGTCCCTGCCCCATAGTTGAGGGGTGTTGGGGGGGTCCCAGCCCCATAGGATGATCGGGGGGGGGGGGTCTCACTAATGCCAGGGGGTCCCTGCCCCATGGATCGGGAATACCAGGGGGTTCCCATCCCCACCGGGTGGTCCAGGGGGTCTCCGTGATTCCAAAGGGTCCCTACCCCATGGATTGGGAATACCGGGGGGGGTTCCCATCCCCATAGGGTGCTCCAGGGTGTCTCCGTGATTCCAAAGGGTCCCTACCCCATGGATCGGGAATACCGGGGTGGTCCCATCCCCATAGGGTGCTCCAGGGTGTCTCCGTGATTCCAATGGGTCCCTACCCCATGGATCAAGGATACGGGGGTGGGAATCCCATCCCCACCGGATGCTCCAGGGGGTCTCCGTGATTCCAAGGGGTCCCTACCCCATGAATTGGGAATACTGGGGTGGTCCCATCCCCATAGGGTGCTCCAGGGTGTCTCTGTGATTCCAAAGGGTCCCTACCCCATGGATTGGGAATACCAGGGGGGTTCCCATCCCCATAGGGTGCTGCAGGGGGTCTCCGTGATTCCAAAGGGTCCCTACCCCCTGGATTGGGAATACCGGGGGGGGTTCCCATCCCCATAGGGTGCTCCAGGGGGTCTCCATGATTCCAAAGGGTCCCTACCCCATGGATTGGGAATACCGGGGGGGGTTCCCATCCCCATAGGGTGCTCCAGGGTGTCTCCGTGATTCCAATGGGTCCCTACCCCATGGATCAAGGATATGGGGGTGGGAATCCCATCCCCATAGGATGCTCCAGGGGGTCTCCATGATTCCAATGGGTCCCCCCGTTGTCCCAGGGCGGCCGCCGCCTGTCACAGGCGCTGGCCCGGCTGGGTGACACCGCGGCCCGGCTGGAGGGGACGCGGTTGTCACCATGATTCCAAAGGGTCCCTACCCCCTGGATCGGGAACACCGGGGGGGGATTCCCATCCCCATAGGGTGCTCCAGGGGGTCCCCGTGATTCCAATGGGTCCCTACCCCATCGATCAAGGATATGGGGGTGGGAATCCCATCCCCATAGGATGCTCCAGGGGGTCTCCGTGATTCCAATGGGTCCCTACCCCATGGATCAAGGATATTGGGGTGGGAATCCCATCCCCATAGGATGCTCCAGGGGGTCTCCGTGATTCCAATGGGTCCCTACCCTATGGATCGGGAATACCGGGGTGGGAATCCCATCCCCATAGGATGCTCCAGGGGGTCCCCGTGATTCCAAGGGGTCCCCCCGTTGTCCCAGGGCGGCCGCTGCCTGTCGCGGGCGCTGGCCCTGCTGGGTGACACCGCGGCCCGGCTGGAGGGGACGCGGTTGTCACCATGATTCCAAAGGGTCCCCTACCCCATGGATTGGGAATACCAGAGGGGTTCCCATCCCCATAGGATGCTCCAGGGGGTCCCCGTGATTCCAAGGGGTCCCCCCGTTGTCCCAGGGCGGCCGCCGCCTGTCACAGGCGCTGGCCCGGCTGGGTGACACCGCGGCCCGGCTGGAGGGGACGCGGTTGTCACCATGATTCCAAAGGGTCCCTACCCCCTGGATTGGGAATACTGGGGGGGAGTTCCCATCCCCATAGGGTGCTCCAGGGGGTCCCCGTGATTCCAATGGGTCCCCCCGTTGTCCCAGGGCGGCCGCCGCCTGTCACAGGCGCTGGCCCTGCTGGGTGACACCGCGGCCCGGCTGGAGGGGACGCGGGCGGCCCTGGACGCCGGGGCCCGCGGGCGCCGCGCGGCCGGAGAGGCCGACCGGGAATTGCGGCGCCTCCGGGTGCGCCGGGCCCAGCCCCGCGCGGAGCCGCCCGAGACCTGGTGCCTTCGGTGCATGTGATGGGAATAAACAGGGGGCTGGGGGGGTTTGTCCCCCAACTGGTGACTCTCAATGGGGTCTGTGTCCCCTTGGGGTCCCCTATTGGGGTCTGTGTCCCCCCAGTGCCCCTCAATGGGGTCTGTGTCCCCTCGGGGTCCCCTATTGGGGTCTGTGTCCCCTTGGGGTCCCCAGTTGGGGTCTGTTTTCCACCAGTGCCTCTCAATGGGGTCTGTGTCCCCCTGTGCCCCTCAATGGGGTCTGTGTCCCCTCAGGGTCCCCTATTGGGGTCTGTGTCCCCCTGGGGTCCCAATTGGGGTCTGTGTCCCCTTGGGGTCCCCCATTGGGGTCTGTGTCCCCCCATGCCCCTCATTGGGGTCTGTGTCCCCCCAGTGTTACCCACAGGGGCTTGTGTCACCCCCCCAGGGTCCCCAATGGGGTCTGTGTCCCCTTGGGGTCCCCTATTGGGGTCTGTGTCCCCCCAGTGCCTCTCAATGGGGGTCTGTGTCCCCCCAGGGTCCCCCATTGGGGTCTGTGTCCCCCCAGTGTCACCCATAGGGGCTTGTGTCACCCCCCAGGGTCCCCAATGGGGTCTGTGTCCCCTTGGGGTCCCCTATTGGGGTCTGTGTCCCCTTGGGGTCCCAATTGGGGTCTGTGTCCCCCCAGTGCCCCTCAATGGGGTCTGTGTCCCCCCAGGGTCCCCCATTGGGGTCTGTGTCCCCTCAGTGTCACCCATAGGGGCTTGTGTCACCCCTCAGGGTCCCCATTGGGGTCTGTGTCCCCTTGGGATCCCCTATTGGGGTCTGTGTCCCCCTGGGGTCCCAATTGGGGTCTGAGCCCCCCCCCCGGTGCCTCTCAATGGGGTCTGTGTCCCCTCAGGGTCCCCAATTGGGGTCTATGTCCCCCTAGTGCCCCTCAATGGGGTCCCCCATGGGGTCTGTGTCCCCCCGGTTCCTCTCAATGGGGTCTGTGTCCCCTTGGGGTCCCAATTGGGGTCTATGTCTCCTTGGGGTCCCCCATTGGGGTCTGTGTCCCCCCAGTGTCACCCATAGGGGCTTGTGTCACCCCCCAGGGTCCCCATTGGGGTCTGTGTCCCCTTGGGGTCCCCTATTGGGGTCTGTGTCCCCCCAGGGTCCCCATTTGGGGTCTGTGTCCCTCCAGTGTCACCCATAGGGGCTTATGTCACCCCCCAGGGTCCCAGTTAGGGTCTGTGTCCCCTCAGGGTCCCCATTGGGGTCTGTGTCCCCTCAGTGTCACCCATAGGGGCTTGTGTCACCCCCCAGGGTCCCCAATGGGGTCTGTGTCCCCTTGGGATCCCCTATTGGGGTCTGTGTCCCCTTGGGGTCCCCATTGGGGTCTGTGTCCCCCCTCAGTGTCTCTCATTGGGGTCTGTGTCCCCCCAGTGCCCCTCAATGGGGTCTGTGTCCCCTCAGGGTCCCCATTGGGGTCTGTGTCCCCTCAGTGTCACCCATAGGGGCTTGTGTCACCCCCCCAGGGTCCCCAATGGGGTCTGTGTCCCCTTGGGGTCCCCATCGGGGTCTGTGTCACCCCAGTACTCCTTAATCAGGTCTGAGCCCCCTCAGTGTCACTCACAGGGGCTTGTGTCACCTCCCCCCAGTGCCCCCAGTTGGGGTCTGCGTCCCCCCAGGGTCCCCAATTGGGGTCTTCGTGCCCCTCATTGGGGTCTGTGTCCCCCCCAAGTGTCCCCACTTGGGGTCTGTGTCCCCCCAGTGCCTCCCATAGCCCTTTGTGTCACCACCCAGTGCCCCCATGGGGGTCTGTGTCCCTCCAGGGTCCCCCATAGGGTCCTGTGTCCCCCCTAGTGATCCCCATTGGGGTCTTTATGCCCCCCCCAAGTGCCCCTCATTGGGGTCTTTGCCCCCCCCTCCGGTGCTCCCATAGGGGTTCGTGTCCCCCCCAGTGCCCCAGCTGGGGTGTCCCCCCTCCCCGGGTCCCCCATTGCCCTCTGTCCCCACTGTCCCCCTATGGATCCTATTGGGGTCCTGTGTGTTCCCCCCCCCCCCCCCCAAAAAAAAGAGGAACTTCGGGCACGTGCCCTCAACAAAGATGGCCGCACGCCTTCCAACGACGCCCGCTGCGCCTGCGCGGAGCGAGGAGGCGGGGCTTCCGAGCCGCGCAGGCGCCCTCCGGTGATGAGGGCGAAGCGCCGGGCGGAAGAGCCGCGCGCTGCGCGCCGCGCGCCGACCTGCGCATGCGCGGCCGGAAGCGCGCGCAGGCCCCTGCATAAGAGCCCGGGAAGCCCCGCGGCCGCCCTTTTCCTTCCCGTTGCCGCCGTTGCCGCCGCCATGTGAGTGAGGGCGGGGGGGGGCTGGGGGCTTCTCCGCGTTTGGGGAGGGGGTCCCGGGACCGGGGGGGACCCCTGGGGGTGTCCCGGGTTTGGGGGGGGCCCTGGGAGTGTCCCGGGGCCCGGGGGTCCCCTCAGGGCTCCATGCGGGGGGCGCTGCGGCCTGAGGCCTGCAGGGACATGGCGGCTCCCTGAGGTAAAAACGCGGCAGGTTTCGCGTTAGGCCCTCCCCGAGGTGAAAAACTGAGGCCGGGAGGGCCCCCCTGAGGCAAAACATGGCGGATTTTGTGGCCGGGGGCTCCCTCGTGTAAAATCCCCCCCGTCAGTTTGTGGGGGACGGGGCTGGGGCCTCCCCGAGGTTAAAAACTGCCCCAGCTCAAGGTCCGAGTGGGTGTTTGAGGCTCCCTGTTATAAAATCCGGGTGATTTTAGGGCTCCCTGGGGGAAAAACCAAGGAGGCTCCAGGTTGGGGGGTTCTTGGGGGCTCCCCGGGGTGGAATTTGGGGGTGTTTGAGGCTGGGGGGGGGTGTTGGCAGCCCCCCGAGTTTAACCTGGGGGGGCCTCGGGCGGGGGATCCCTATGGGGGGCTGGGGGGGCTCCCGGGGAGTTATTTGGTGTCTTATTGGGGGGTCCCTGTGTCTTGTTTGGGGTCCTGGGGGGTCCCTGTGTCTTATTTGGGGTCCTGGGGGGTCCCTGTGTCTTATTTGGGGTCCTGGGGGGTCTCTGGGAGTTATTTGGGGTCCTGGGGGGGGGTCCTCTGTCTTATTTAGGGTCTTGGGGGGTCCCTCTGTCCTGTTTTGGGGTCTTAGGGGGGTCCCTGTGTCTTAGTTGGGGTCCTGGGGGGGGTCTCTGAGTTATTTGGGGTCCTGGGGGGTCCCTGTGTCTTGTTTTGGGGTCCTGGGGGGTCCCTGTGTCTTGTTTTGGGGTCCTGGGGGGTCCCTGTGTCTTGTTTTGGGGTCCTGGGGGGTCCCTGTGT
>NW_028289923.1:0-16490 GCF_059628265.1 Tinamus guttatus | reverse complement strand
CCCACAGTGGCCCTGGGGACACTGCGGTGGCCCTGGGGACCCCCTGGGGACCCTGTGGTGGCCCTAGGGACCCCTCGGTGGCCCTGGGGACCCTGCGGTGGCTCTGGGGACCCCATGGTGGCCCTGGGGACCCGTGGGGACCACATGGTGACTTTGGGGACACTATGGTGGCCCTGGGGATCCCCTGGGGACCCCGCGGTGGCTCTGGGGACCCCCTGGGGGACACTGTGGTGGCCCTGGGGACCCCATGGTGGCTTTGGGGACACTGTGGTGGCCCTGGGGACCCCGCGGTGGCTCTGGGGACCCCCTGGGGACACTGCAGTGGCCCTGGGGACACTGCGGTGGCTTTGGGGACCCCGTGGTGGCTCTGGGGACCCTGTGGTGGCTCTAGGGACCCCCATGGGGACACTGTGGTGGCCCTGGGGACCCCATGGTGGCTTTGGGGACCCCCTGGGGACCCCGCGGTGGCCCTAGGGACCCTCGGTGGCCCTGGGGACCCTGCGGTGGCTCTGGGGACCCCACGGTGACTTTGGGGACACTATGGTGGCCCTGGGGATCCCCTGGGGACCCCGCGGTGGCTCTGGGGACCCCATGGTGGCCCTGGGGACACTGCGGTGGCTTTGGGGACACCGTGGTGGCTCTGGGGACCCTGTGGTGGCCCTGGGGATCCCCTGGGGACCCCGTGGTGGCTCTGGGGACCCCCTGGGGACACTGTGGTGGCCCTGGGGACCCCACGGTGGCTTTGGGGACCCCCCGGTGACCCCGCGGTGGCCCCGGTGACGTCGCGCTGTCCCCGCAGCCGGTGTCCCCTCCCCGGCGGACGCGGCCACCGAGGACGACTACAACAACGAGCTCTACGTCACCGGCTACGTGTGGGTGACACGGGGAGGTGACACGGGGGGGGTGGCACCTGTCACCGCCCGGGGGGTGGCACCTGTCCCCTCGGGGCCACCCTGTCCCCTCGGTGCCACCCTGTCCCCTGCCCTGCAGGGAGGTGCTGCCGGACAGCGAGGTGACACCGCGGCCACCGCAGAGGGACAGCGGGGACTCGGGTGAGAGCCCGGGTCCCCAATGTCCCCAAATGTGTCCCCAATGTCCCCCCATGTCCTCAATGTCCCACAATGTGTCCCCATGTGTCCCAATGTCCCCCCATGTCCCCAACTGTGTCCCCATGTCCCCCAATGTGTCCCCATGTGTCCCCCCATGTCCCCAACTGTGTCCCCATGTCCCCAACTGTGTCCCATGTCCCCCAATGTGTCCCCATGTGTCCCCCTATGTCCCCAAATGTGTCCCCATGTCCCAATGTCCCTCCATGTCCCCAAATGTGTCCCCATGTGTCCCCCCCCATGTCCCCAAATGTGTCCCCATGTGTCCCCTCCATGTCCTCAATGTCCCACAATGTGTCCCCATGTGTCCCCCCATGTCCCCAAATGTGTCCCATGTGTCCCCATGTCCTCAATGTCCCCGATGTCCCCTCATGGCCCTCCCAATGTCCCCCCAATGTCCCTCCATGTCCCCAATGTGTCCCCATGTGTCCCCCCATGTCCCCAAATGTGTCCCCATGTCCCCAATGTCCCTCCATGTCCCCCAATGTGTCCCCATGTGTCCCCCCCATATCCTCAATGTCCCCACAATGTGTCCCCATGTGTCCCCCCATGTCCCCAAATGTGTCCCCAATGTCCCTCCATGTCCTCAATGTCCCCAATGTCCCCTCATGGCCCCCTGTGTCCCCCAATGTCCCCCCAGTGTCCCTCCATGTCCCCAAATGCGTCCCCATGTGTCCCCCCATGTCCCCAACTGTGTCCCCATGTCCCCCAATGTGTCCCCATGTGTCCCCCCATGTCCCCAAATGTGTCCCCATGTCCCCAATGTCCCTCCATGTCCCCCAATGTGTCCCCATGTGTCCCTCCCATGTCCCCAAATGTGTCCCCATGTGTCCCCCATGTCTCATGTCCCAATGTCCCCAGTGTCCCCCTCATCCCGGCCCCTGTGTCCCCCAATGCCTCTCCAAGTCCCCAAATGTGTCCCCATGTGTCCCCCATGTCCTCAATGTCCCCAAAGTCCCCCATGTCCCCCGTGTCCCTCATGTCCCTCCATGTCCCCCCAATGTCCCCCCGCATCCCCTAATGTCCCCCCATGTCCCTCCATGTCCCTCTATGTCCCCCCATATCCCCTAATGTCCCTCCATGTCCCTCCATGTCCCCATGTCCCTCCATTTCCCTCATGTCCCCATTGTCCCCATGTCCCTCCATATCCCCAATGTCCCCTCATGTCCCCCTATATCCCCCATGTCCCCCAATGTCCCCCCACGTCCCCAAGGTCCCCCCATGTCCCCAAGGTCCCCCTTGTCCCTCCATGTCCCCCTATGTCCCCTCATATCCCCATGTCCCCCTATATCCCCCATGTCCCCCCAATGTCCCCATATCCCCCATATCCCCCATTGTCCCCAATGTCCCCCAATGTCCCCATGTCCCCCCGTGTCCCCAATGTCCCCTCCTGTAGCGCCCTGCGAGGACTACGAGAACGTCCCCGATGGTCCCCACGGCTCCTTGGGTGAGTGGGGGGGACATGGGGACATGAGGGGACATTGGTGACAAGGGGGGACATTGGGAGACATGGGGGGACATTGGGGACATTTGGGGACATAGGGAGATATGGGGACATGGGGACATGGAGGGACATGGGGGACATGGGGGGGACATGGGAGACATGGGGACATGGGGACATGGGGGACATGGGGGGGATATGGGACATGGGGGGGATATGGGGACATGGGAGGACTTGGGGACATTGGGGAACATGGAGATATGGGGGACATGGGGGACATAGAGGGACATGAAGGGGACATGGAGGGAGACATTGGGGACACGGGGGGGGACATGGGGAACATTGGGGACATGGGGGACATAGGGGACATGGGGGGACATGGGGACATGGGGACATGGGGGGATATTGGGGACATGGGAGAACATCGAGGACATGAGGGGGACGTGGGGGGGCATTGGGGACATTGGGGACACATGGAGGGACATTGGGGAGGACATGGGGGGACATTGAGGACATGAGGGGACATGGGGGACATGGGGACACGGAGGGACATAGGGGACATGGGGACATAAGGGGGTCATGAGGGACATAGAGACATTGGGGACATAGAGGGACATGGAGGGGACATTGGGGACATTGGGGACATGGAGGGACATAGGGGACATGAGGGACATGGAGGGACATTGGGGGGACACGGGGATATGGGGACATGGGGACATTGGGGGACATGGGGGGACATGGGGGCTTATTGGGGACATGTGGACACATGGAGGGACATGGGGGGGACATTGGGGACATTGGGGGACATGGGGGGACATTGGGGACAACCGGGGGGGGTCACCAGGCCCCCCCCGTCACAGCCGACAGCCTCGAATACGTCAATGTCCCCGAGGAGGGACCCGCTGTCCCCAACGGCCCCTCCCGTGAGTGTCACCCCCCCGTGTCCCCCCCCCGTGTCCCCCCCCCCCGTGTCACCCCCCCCCCCCGCGGGGCACCCCCCCCCGTGCCCCCCCCTCACCCGTGTCCCCACCCCCGTGTCCCCCCCCCCCCCCCGTGTCCCCCCCCCCCCCCCGCGGTGCCACCTCCCCCCCGTGTCCCCCCCCCGTCACCCCGTGTCACCCCCCCCCCACGGGACGACCCCCCCGTGTCCCCCCCCACCTCGTGTCACCCCCCCCGTGTCCCCCTCCGTGTCCCCCCCCTCACCCCGTGTCCACCCCCCCCCCGCGGGGCCACCCCCCCCCGTGTCCCCCCCCACCCCGTGTCCCCCTCCCGTGTCCCCCCCTCACCCCGTGTCACCCCCCCCCACGGGCCACCCCCCCCCCGTGTCCCCCCCCCCTCACCCCGTGTCCCCCCCCTCACCCCGTGCCCCCCCCCCCCGCGGTGCCACCTTCCCCCCATGTCCCCCCCCCTCACCCCGTGTCACCCCCCCCGTGTCCCCCCCCCGTGTCCCCCCCCCGTCACCCCGTGTCACCCCCCCCCACGGGGCCACCCCCCCCCGTGTCCCCCCCCCCCCCCGTGTCCCCCCCCCCCGCGGTGCCACCTCCCCCCCCGTGTCACCCCCCCCCCCCACGGGGCCACCCCCCCCGTGTCCCCCCCCTCACCCCATGTCCCCCCGCCGTGTCCCCCCCCTCACCCCGTGTCACCCCCCCCCACGGGGCCACCCCCCCCGTGTCCCCTCCCCCCACCCCGTGTCCCCCCCCCCCCCGCGGGGCCACCCCCCCCCGTGTCCCCCCCCCTCACACCCGTGTCCCCCCCCCCGTGTCCCCCCCCTCACCCCGTGTCCCCCCCCCGTGTCACCCCCCCCGTGTCCCCCCCCCACCCCGTGTCACCCCCCCCCCACGGGGCCGCCACCCCCCCCCGTCACCCTGTGTCCCCCCCCCGTGTCCCCCCCTCACCCCGTGTCACCCCCCCCCCCCACGGGGCCACCCCCCCCGTGTCCCCCTCCTCACCCCGTGTCCCCCCCCCCAGCGAGTGACAGCGACGACGACGCCCCCGACTACGAGAACCTGCAGCGCTGAGCTGGCCCCGCACCCAAAATCGCCCTTTTTCACCCCAAAAACGGCCTCCCTGTAACCCCCCCAGGTGTCCCCTAATTTATTGTCCCCCCCCCCCGGTCCCTTCATGTGACGCAGCCTGAGAAACGCCCCCTCCCCCCCCCAAAATGGGGGGCGCTGGGGGGGGCCCCCCGATGTCCAATGAAGCCCTGGGGGCAGCGGATTGTGTTTTGGGTGGAAAAACGGTGATTTTGGGGCAAAAGCGGGGCCGGTTCTCGCGGGTTTGGGGACAAAAATGGGCCAATGGGAAGGGAGGCCACGTGGAGGCCACGTGGGGGCCCATAGGGGGCCAATGGGAAGGGAGGCCACGAATGGAGGCCCACATGGAGGCCCATAGGGGCCAATGGGAATGGAGGCCACGAATGGAGGCCACATAAAGGTCCATAGGGCCCATAGGGGCCAATGGGTCAGTGGGAATGGAGGCCACGTGGAGGCCCATAGGGGCCAATGGGAAGGGAGGCCACGAATGGAGGCCACATGGAGGCCCATAGGGGCCAATGGGAAGGGAGGCCATGAATGGAGGCCACGTGGGGGCCCATAGGGGCCAATGGGAAGGGAGGCCCCCGGAGGCCACGTGGAGGCCCATAGGGGCCAATGGACCAGCCTGAATGGAGGCCCATAGGGGGCCAATGGGAAGGGAGGCCCCAGGAGGCCACGTCGAGGCCCATAGGGGCCAATGGGAAGGGAGGCCCCGTGGAGGCCCATAGGGGCCAATGGGAAGGGAGGCCACGAATGGAGGCCACGTGGAGGCCCATAGGGGCCAATGGGAAGGGAGGCCACGAATGGAGGCCACATGGAGGCCCATAGGGTCCAATGGGAAGGGAGGCCCCAGGAGGCCACGTGGAGGCCCATAGGGGCCAATGGGCCAGCCTGAATGGAGGCCCATAGGGGCCAATGGGCCAGTGCAAATGGAGGCCCTGGGAGGCCACATGAAGGCCCATAAGGCCCAATGGGTCAGTAGGAATGGAGGCCGTGGGAGGCCACGTGGGGGGCCAATGGGAATGGAGGCCACGTGAAGGCCCATAGGGGCCAATGGGAATGGAGGCCCCAGGAGGCGGCATGAAGGCCCATAGGGCCCAATGGGCCAGCGGGAATGGAGGCCCTGGGAGGCCACACAAAATTCCTTAGGGTCTCCCTGCACCAGCAGGACCCTATGGACCTCCCCAATGGACCTCCTGGAGCCCCTATAGACCTCCCCAACCTCCTGGAGACCCTATGGAGCCCCTGGAGACCCTATGGAGCTCCTGGAGGCCCCATAGACCTCTCCAACCTCCTGGAGACCCTATGGAGCCCCTGGAGACCCTATGGACCTCCTGGAGGCCCCATAGACCCCTCCAACCTCCTGGAGACCCTATGGAGCCCCTGGAGACCCTATGGAGCTCCTGGAGGCCCTATAGACCTCTCCAACCTCCCAGAGACCCTATGGAGCCCCTGGAGGCCCCATAGACCTCCCCAACCTCCTGGAGACCCTATGGACCTCCTGGAGGCCCTATAGACCTCCCCAACCTCCATGGCTCCTGTGGATCTTCTGGAAGCCCTATGGACCTCCCCGACCTCCTGGAGACCCTATGGACCTCCGGAGACCCTATGGACCTCCTGGAGCCCACATAGACCTCTCCAACCTCCTGGAGACCCTATGGAGCCCCTGGAGGCCCCATAGACCCCTCCAACCTCCTGGAGACCCTATGGAGCCCCTGGAGACCCTATGGAGCTCCTGGAGGCCCATAGACCTCTCCAACCTCCTGGAGACCTTATGGAGCCCCTGGAGGCCCTATAGACCTCCCCAAACTCCTGGAGACCCCATGGACCTCCTGGAGGCCCCATAGACCTCCCCAACCTCCTGGAGACCCTATGGACTTCCTGGAGGCCCTATGGACCTCCTGGAGGCCCTATAGACCTCCCCAACCTCCCACGGCCCCTATGGACCTCCTGGAGGCCCTATGGACCTCCCCAATCCCAGGAATCCAGAATGGGATCCAGGTGTCCAGGAGGGGCCCCGACGTTCGGGAAGCTCCCGGGAATCCGGGAACGTCCCAGGAATCCGGGATGGGCCCGGGAGTCCGGGAAGGTCCCAGGTGTCCGGGCACCCATTGGGGGCCCCGGCGTCCGGGACCTCGGTGCCTCCTTGGGGGGCACCATGGGGGGACCCCATAGACGCTCTAGGGCCCCCCAAGTCCTTGGGGGGGGGGGGTCGGCGCCTTCCCCCCACCCATGGGTGCTGCCCCCCCCCCCCCCCGGCGGAAGGAAGGAGGCGACGGAGGCGGCTGCGTTTTTGGCAGGGGTTTCGTAGCAAACACATCACAGACCACGAGGGGGCGGGGCATACAGAGCGGGGGGGGCGGGGGGGACGGAGGCTCCGCCCCCCCCGCCATGGGGCCGGCGATGGGGGCGGGGAGGGGGTCGCTGTGGGGGGGGCGGTTGGGTCTTCGGAGGGGGCGTCGGGGCCGTTGGGTGGCTCTTGGGTTGGTCGTTGGGGGGTGGTTGGGTCATCAATGGGTTGGTTGGGTCATCAATGGGTTGGTTGGGTCATCAATGGGTTGGTTGGGTCTTCAATGGGTTAGTTGGGTCATTGGGGGGGAAGTTGGGTCATTGGGTGGGCGGTTGGGTCATTGGGAGGTGGTTGGGTCATCAATGGGTTAGTTGGGTCATTGGGTGGGTGGTTGGGTCATTGAGTGGGTGGTTGGGTCATCAATGGGTTGGTTGGGTCATTGGGTGGGTGGTTGGGTCATTGGGAGGTGGTTGGGTCATCAATGGGTTGGTTGGGTCATTGGGGGGTGGTTGGGTCATCAATGGGGTGGTTGGATCTTCAATGGGTTAGTTGGGTCATTGGGTGGGTGGTTGGGTCTGGGGAGGCAGTTGGGTCATCAATGGGTTGGTTTGGTCTTCAATGGGTTAGTTGGGTCATTGGGGGGGCAGATGGGTCATTGAGGGGGCAATTAGGTCATTGGAGGGGCATTTAGGTCATCAATGGGTTAGTTGGGTCATTGGGTGGGTGGTTGGGTCATTGGGGGGGCAGTTGGGTCATGGGGGGGGCAGTTGGGTCATTGGGGGGGTAGTTGGGTCATTGGGGGGGTAGTTGGGTCATTGCGGGGTGGTTGGGTCATCAACGGGTTAGTTGGGTCATTGGGGGGCAGTTGGGTCATTGCGGGTGGTTGAGCGGGTAGTTAATTGGCTGCTTTGGTGATTAGCTGGTTAAGTGCCTGACGAGTTGGGCGATGGGTTGGTTAACGGCGTGGTCAGCGAGTTGGGGGCTGGGTTAAGTGGTTGGCTGGTTAAGTGGTTGGTTAGTTTGTTAGGTGGCTGGTTAGTTGGTTAGATGGTTGGTTAGTTGGTTAGATGGCTGGTTAGTTGGTTAGGTGGCTGGTTAGTTGGTTAGATGGTTGGTGAGGGGCTGGGGCATTGGTTAGGGCGCTGGTTGGCTGGTTAGCGCTGCCCATGGGTAGTTAGCTGGTTGGACGGGTTAGTAGATGAGGGCTCGGCTGGTGGCACGGCTGGTTGGTGGCCTCGTTAGCAGGTCACGTGGTCACCTGATCCCCCGCCTGGGGGTTGGCTGGTGCGAGCTGTGATTGGTCAGTTAGCTGGTTAGCCAGCTGGTTAGCTGCTAGTTAGCTGGTTGCATTGACGGCCAACCCGTTGCGCAGGTGATCGGCCATCGGGTTAGTCGGTTGGTTAGTTAGTTGCACGGGTGCTGGTTAGATGGGGGGCCGGCCACTTGGTTAGCTGGCTGATGGGTTGGTTAGCAGGTTGGGGGCTGGTTAGCTGGTCAGGTGAGTGGTCGTTAGCTGGTTGGGTGACCAGTTACGGGAATGGTGGGTTGCCTGGTTGGTTAGTCGGTGGGTTGGCTGATCAATGGGTTGGTTGGTTGGTGACTAGGTTGGTTGGGTGGTCAATGGGTTGGTTGATTGGCTGGTGGGTTGGCTGGTTGGGTGGTCAGTGGGTTGGTTGATTGGTTGGTTGGTTGGTTAGTTGGTTGGTTGGTTGGTTAGTGGGTTGGTTGGTTGGCTGGTGGGTTGGCTGGTTGGGTGGTCAATGGGTTGGTCAGTTGGTGGGTAGGTGGGTTGGTTGGTTGGTTAGTTGGTTGGTTGGTTAGTTGGTTGGTTAGTTGGTTGGTTGGTTAGTGGGTTGGTTGGTTGGTTGGTTAGCTCATTGGTTAGTTAGTTGGTTGGTTGGTTAGTTGGTTGGTTGGTTAGCGCATTGGTTGGTTAGTTAGTTCATTGGTTAGTTAGTTGGTTGCCTGCTCAGTGGCCAGCAGGTCACTCGGGCCGGTGACGGTGACAGCGTCGCTGTGGGTCCATCCCCCCCCTCAACACCCAACCCTCGACCCCCAGCCAGGGCCACCCATAGAGGGACCCCCCGATCCCCAACAGCCCCTCTGGGGGGTCACCCCAACCCCAGCTGCCCCATAACCCCTCTAAGGTCAACCCAACCTGGGATGAACCTCTTGGGTCAACCCAACTCTTGAGTCAACCCAACCCATGACCCAACTCTTGAGTCAACCCAACCCATGATCCAACCCAACCCATGACCCAACTCTTGACTCAACCCAACCCAACCCATGACCCAACTCTTGAGCCGACCCAACTCTTGAGTCAACCCAACCCATGACCCAACTCAACCCATGACCCAACTCTAGGGTCAACCCAACCCATGACCCAACTCTTGAGTCAACCCAAGCCATGACCCAACCCAACCCATGACCCAACTCTAGGGTCAACCCAACCCATGACCCAACTCTTGAGTCAACCCAAGCCATGACCCAACCCAACCCATGACCCAACTCTAGGGTCAACCCAACCCAAGACCCAACTCTAGTCAACCCAACCCATGACCCAACTCAACCCATGACCCAACTCTTGAGTCAACCCAAACCATGACCCAACCCATGACCCAACCCAACCCATGATCCAACTCTTGACTCAACCCCCAACCCAAGACCCAACTCTTGAGTCAACCCAACCCATGATCCAACTCAACCCATGACCCAACTCTAGTCAACCCAACCCATGACCCATCTCTTGAGTCAACCAAATCCCCGACCCAACTCTAGGGTTGACCCAAGCCCTGATGAATCTTTTGGGTCAATCTGACCCATGTCCCCACTCTTCAGTTGACCCAACCCACAATCCATCTCCACCTCTAGGGTCAACCCAACCCAAGATCGTCCTGTTGGGTCAAGCCAACCCATGACCCATCTCCATGTCTTGGGTCAACCCAACCCAATGACCCCTCCCCATAACCCCAGACCTCTCCCATTGGCTCAACCCAACCGCCCTCCCAATATGGGCCTCTATGGGGGGGCCCAGGCGTCCCCACCCCCCCCAATGGGGCGACCCCCCCCCCCATGGCCATGATGGGGAGGCGGGGCTTAGAAGGGGGCGGATCCAAGAAGGGCCCAGGCGTCCGGGCGGGCGGATGGGGGCGGGGGGTGTCACCGGAACCCCATGGCGGGGGGAGGAGGAGCGGGACTGGGGGGGACATTGGGGACATGGGGGACAACGGGGGGGGGGGCGGGGGTCGCGCTGACCGGACCACGTGCTGCTATGTCCGTAATTACTCTTATTTTTTGGGGCGGGAATCTCGTTTTTTGGTTGTTTTTTAGATATCTTTTTTCCCCATTTTGGGGTTTTTTTGGAGGGGGCGGGGCTCGGGGCGGGGCTGGGGGCGGGGCCCGCGCGGGGGCGGGGCCCTACAAGCCCAGGGTGCCCCCGATGGAGGAGGCCAGCACCACCCCCAGCACCACGCAGCAGATGATGATCATGATCTTCTTCTACGGCGGCGCCCCCAAAACGCCCCGAAATCACCCCAAAAATCACCCCGGAAATTCCAGGCGGCATCCGGGAAAGCGGGGGGGGAGGGGAAGAGAAAACACGGGAGCGTTATCCGACGGGATCCGGAATTCCGGGCGCCCCCCGCGCCCCCCGACTCACCCTCCGCGCTTTGCTCTGGTACTTGACGGCCTTCTTGGTGTCGGACACGGCCCGTTCCACGTAGTCCACCGAGTGCTCCACGTTGTACTCGATGCGGTCGATCATCTCCCCCTGGGGACGGCGGGGACATCGGGGGGCGTTGGGGACATCGGGGGCGTTGGGGACATTAGGGGTGTTGGGGACGTTGGGGACATTGGGGGCGTTGGGGACATTGGGGGCGTTGGGGACATTGGGGACGCTGGGAACATCGGGGACGTTGGGGACGTTGGGGACATTGGGGTCAATGGAGTAGGCGGCTTCGCCCACCCCGACCAATGAGCGGGCCAATAGGAGAGCCCAGAACCGCTGGGGACAATGGGGGGACATTGGGGACAATGGGGACATCGGGGGTGTTGGGGACATTGGGGGACGCTGGGAACATCGGGGACATTGGGGACATCGGGGGCGTTGGGGACATTGGGGACACGGGGGGACGTTGGGGACATTGGGGGTGTGGAGGACATTGGGGGTGTTGGGGACATTGGGAGCGTTGGGGACATTAGGGGAGTTGGGGACATCAGGGGCATTGGGGACATTGGGGGTGTTGGGGATATTAGGGGTGTTGGGGACGTTGGGGACATTGGGGGTGTTGGGGACATTGGGGGTGTTGGGGACATCAGGGGTGTTGGGGACATCGGGGGCGTTGGGGACATTGGGGACACTGGGAACATCGGGGACGTTGGGGACGTTGGGGACATCGGGGGCGTTGGGGACATTGGGGGTGTTGGGGACATTGGGGACGCTGGGAACATCGGGGACGTTGGGGACGTTGGGGACATCGGGGACGTTGGGGACATCAGGGGTGTTGGGGACATTGGGGGTGTGGAGGACATTGGGGGGCATTGGGGACATTAGGGGCATTGGGGACATTAGGGGCGTTGGGGACATCAGGGGCATTGGGGACATCAGGGGTGTTGGGGACATCAGGGGCGTTGGGGACATTGGGGGGTGTTGGGGACATTAGAGGCATTGGGGGCATTAGGGGCATTGGGGACATTGCGGGTGTTGGGGATATTGGGGGTGTTGGGGACATCAGGTGAATGGACCCATCCTGGGAGCCCCGGCTGGTTCTAGGTGACCCAATGGGGTCCCAAGGCACCATGGGAGCTCAGATGGGTTCTAGGTGACCCAATGGGATCCCAACCATCATGAGAGCCCCAGGGGGTTCTAGGTGACCCAATGGGGTCCCAACCATCATGGGAGCCCCAGGGGGTTCTAGGTGACCCAACGGGGTCCCAAGGCACCATGGGAACCCCAGGGGGTTCTAGGTGACCCAATGGGGTCCCACGGCACCCTGGGAGCTAAGATGGGTTCTAGGTGACCCAATGAGGTCCCAACCATCATGGGAGACCCAGGGGGTTCTAGGTGACCCAATGGGGTCCCAGGGCATCGTGGGAGCTCAGATGGGTTCTAGGTGACCCAATGGGGTCCCAAGGCACCTTGGGTGCTCCAGGGGGTTCTAGGTGACCCAACGGCATCCCAACCATCATGGGAGCACCAGGGGGTTCTAGGTGACCCAATGGGATTCCAACCATGAGGGAGCCCCAGGGGGTTCTAGGTGACCCAATGGGGTCCCATGGCACCATGGGAGCTCAGGTGGGTTCTAGGTGACCCAGTGGGTTTCCAACCACCATGAGAACCCCAGGGGGCTCTAGGTGACCCAATGGGGTCCCAAGGCACCATGGGAGCTAAGATGGGTTTCTAGGTGACCCAATGGGGTCCCAACCATCATGGGAGCCCCAGGGGGTTCTAGGTGACCCAATGGGGTCCCAAGGCACCATGGGAGCTAAGATGGGTTCTAGGTGACCCAATGGGGTCCCAACCATCATGGGAGGCCCAGGGGTTCTAGGTGACCCAACGGGGTCCCAAGGCACCTTGGGGGTTCTAGGTGACCCAACGGGTCCCCGTGGCCCCACCTGGCTCTCCACCAGCATGGCCATGTCCACGAACATGTCGTGCAGCTCCCGGATGCTGGTCTCCAGCTTGATGATCTCGTTGTGCCGCGTCTCGATCTCATTCAGCGCCTGCTTCGTCATCTGCGAGTCCATCTTGATCTGGGGGGACGGGGACGGCGCCGTGTGGGGCCTCTTGGGGACCTCCCATTGGTTCTAGGGGACCTGGGGACCCTCCCATTGGTTCGAGGTGATTCCAGGAGCCTCCCATTGGTTCTAGGGGACCTGGGGACCCTCCCATTGGCTCCAGGTGACTCTGGGAGCTTCCCATTGGCTCTAGGGGACTAGGGACCCTCCCATTGGGCTCTAGGTGACTCTAGGAGCCTCTCATTGGTTCTAGGTGACTTGGGACCCCTCCCATTGGGCCCTGGGTGACTTGGGGAACCTCCTATTGGTTCTAGGGGACCTGGAGACCCTCCCATTGGTTCTAGGTGACCCTGGGAGCCTCCCATTGGTTCTAGGGGACCTGGGGACCCTCCCATTGGCTCCAGGTGACTCTGGGAGCTTCCCATTGGCTCTAGGGGACTAGGGACCCTCCCATTGGGCTCTAGGTGACTCTAGGAGCCTCCCATTGGTTCTAGGTGACTTGGGACCCCTCCCATTGGGCCCTGGGTGACTTGGGGAACCTCCTATTGGTTCTAGGGGACCTGGGGACCCTCCCATTGGCTCTAGGTGGCTCTAGGATCCTCCCATTGGTTGTAGGGGACTCTAGGATCTTCCCATTGGTTCTTGGTGACCCAGGGGCCCTCCCTTTGGTTCTAGGGGACTAGAGACCCTCCCATTGGCTCTAGGTGACCCTGTGAGCCTCCCATTGGTTCTAGGGGACCTGGGGACCCTCCCATTGGCTCTAGGTGACTCTAGGATCCTCCCATTGGTTGTAGGAGACCTGGGGACCCTCCTATTTGCTCTAGGTGACCCATGGAGCCTCCCATTGGTTCTAGGGGACCTGGGGACCCTCCCATTGGCTCTAGGGGACCTGGGGACCCTCCCATTGGCTCTAGGTGACTCTGGGAGTCTCCCATTGGTTCTGGATGACTTGGGGCCCTCCCATTGGTTCTAGGTAACTCTAGGAGCCTCTCAATGGTTCTAGGTGACCTGGGGACTCTCCCATTGGCTCTAGGTGACCCTGGGAGCCTCCATTGGTTCTAGGGGAGCTGGGGACCCTCCCATTGGTTCTAGGGGACCTGGGGACCCTCCCATTGGGCTCTAGGTGACTCTGGGAGCCTCCCATTCGTTCTAGGTAACTCTAGGATCCTCCCATTGGTTCTTGGTGACCCAGGGGCCCTCCCATTGGGCTCTAGGTGACCCTGGGACCCTCCCATTGGCCGCCGGGCTCACGTCGTCGGTGAAGATGGCCAACTTGCCGCTCTCCAACATGTCCTCCAGCTCCTCATTGGTCGTCGTGCGGCCGGCTGGGGGCGGGAGCGGGTGACGGGAGGGGACACGGCCCCACGGGCGTCCCCAAGAGTGTCCCCATGGATGACCCCCAAGTGTCCCCCCATGTGTCCCCAGGGTGACCACACCCACAAGTGTCCCCATGGGTCCCCTTATGAGTGTCCCAACAAGGGTCTCCCCCACCGCCCATGGGTGTCTCCATTGGTGGCCCCATAGGCGTCTTCATTGGTGACCCCATCAGTGTCCCCATGGCTGTCCCATGAGTGATGTCCCCATGGCTGATGTCCCCATGGGTGTCCCCAGGGCTGATGTCCCCATGGCTGATACTCCATGACTGATGTCCACATGCGTGCTGTCCCCACAAGTGCTGTCCCCATGGCTGATGTCCCCATGGCTGATGTCCCCATGGGTGTCCCCATGGCGGGTGTCCCCATGACTGATGTCCCCGTGGATGTCCCCATGGGTGATGTCCCCATGGACGTCCCCATGGGTGCCCCCATGGCTGATGTCCCCATGGGTGCTGTCCCTATGGATGTCCTCATGGGTGTCCCCATGGTTGGTGTCCCCATGGGTGCTGTCCCCATGGATGATGTCCCCACGGGTGCTGTCCCTATGGATGTCCCCATGGGTGTTGTCCCTGTGGATGTCCCCATGGCTGATGTCCCCATGGCTGGTGTCCCCATGGATGTCCCCACGGGTGTCCCCATGACTGATGTCCCCATGGATGTCCCCATGGGTGATGTCCCCATGGCTGGTGTCCCCATGGGTGTTGTCCCTATGGATGTCCCCACGGTGGGTGTCCCCATGGATGTCCCCATGGCTGGTGTCCCTATGGATGTCCCCATGGCTGATGTCCCCATGCCTGATGTCTCCATGGATGTCCCCATGGCTGATGTCCCCATGGATGTCTCCATGGCTGACGTCCCCATGGTTGTCCCCATGGCTGATGTCCCCATGGCTGATGTCCCCATGGATGTCTCCATGGATGTCCCCATGCCTGATGTCTCCATGGATGTCCCCATGGCTGATGTCCCCATGGATGTCTCCATGGCTGGTGTCCCCATGGTTGTCCCCATGGCTGATGTCCCCATGGCTGATGTCCCCATGGATGTCTCCATGGATGTCCCCATGCCTGATGTCTCCATGGATGTCCCCATGGCTGATGTCCCCATGGATGTCTCCATGGCTGATGTCCCCATGGGTGTCCCAATGGCTGACGTCCCCATGGTTGTCCCCATGGCTGATGTCCCCATGGCTGATGTCCCCATGGATGTCCCCATGGATGTCCCCATGGCTGATGTCCCCATGGCTGGTGTCCCCATAGGTGCTGTCCCCAGGGCGGGTGTCCCCATGGCTGATGTCCCCATGGCTGACGTCCCCATGGTTGTCCCCATGGCTGATGTCCCCATGGATGTCTCCATGGCTGGTGTCCCCATGGCTGATGTTCCCATGGGTGTCCCCATGGCTGACGTCCCCATGGTTGTCCCCATGGCTGGTGTTCCCATGGATGTCCCCATGGCTGATGTCCCCATGGCTGGTGTCCCCATGGATGTCCCCACGGGTGCTGTCCCTATGGATGTCCCCATGGATGTCTCCATGGCTGATGGTGTCCCCATGGCTGGTGTCCCCATGGATGTCTCCATGGCTGGTGTCCCCGTGGATGTTCCCACGGGTGCTGTCCCCATGGATGTCCCCATGGCTGGTGTCCCCATGGATGTCTCCATGGCAGGTGTCCCCATGGCTGATGTCCCCATGGGTGTCCCCATGGCTGATGTCCCCATGGCTGATGTCCCCATGGCTGGTGTCCCTATGGATGTCCCCATGGCTGATGTCCCCATGGATGTCCCCATGGATGTCTCCATGGCTGATGTTCCCATGGATGTCTCTATGGCTGGTGTCCCCATGGATGCTGTCCCCATGGATGTCCCCATGGATGTCCCCATGGCTGATGTCCCCATGGGTGGTGTCCCCATGGATGTCCACGTCCCCATGGTTGGTGTCCCCATGGTTGTCCCCATGGTGGGTGTCCCCACGGGTGATGTCCCATGGATGTCCCCATGGATGTCCCCATGGCTGACGTCCCCATGGTTGGTGTCCCATGGTTGTCCCCATGGTGGGTGTCCCCACGGGTGCTGTCCCCATGGGTGTCCCCATGGCTGATGCCGCATGGGTGTTGTCCCCATGGATGTCCCCATGGCTGATGTCCCCATGGATGTCCCCACGGGTGCTGTCCCCATGGATGTCCCCATGGATGTCCCCGCGGCGCCCCGTCACGCACTGATCTCGAGCTGCCGCTGGATCGGTCCTTGCAGCGGGTCGCGGTACTTGGACTGCGTCGCGTTGTACTCGGTCATGACCTCCACGAACTTGCGCGACAGCGTCGAGTGCTGCGAGGCCGAAGGGCGTCCGGGGAGGAGAGGAGGAGGAGGAGGGGGATGGGGATGGGGAGGAGGAGGAGGAGGAGGAAGAGGAGGAACAGGAGGAGGAGGAGGAGGAAGAGAGGAGGAGGAAGAGGAGGAGGAAGAGGAGGAGGAGGAGGAGGGAAGGGATGAGGAGAGGAGGAGGAGGAGGAAGAG
>NW_028289922.1:0-52656 GCF_059628265.1 Tinamus guttatus | reverse complement strand
GCCCAGGTCGCTGTCCCCAGTGTCCCCAATGTCCCCAATGTCCCCAATGTCCCCATTGTCCCCAACGCTCACCCAGGCTCTTGAGCAGCAGGACCAGCCTGCCCAGGACGCTGTCCCCAATGTCCCCATTGTCCCCAATGATGTCCCCATTGTCCCCAATGTCCCCATTGTCCCCATTGACCCCTATGATGTCCCCAATGTCCCCATTGTCCCCAACGTCCCCATTGTCCCCAACGCTCACCCAGGCTCTTCAGCAGCAGGACCAGCCCGCCCAGGACGCTGTCCCCAATGTCCCCATTGTCCCCAATGATGTCCCCATTGTCCCCAATGTCCCCATTGTCCCCAATGTCTCCAATGATGTCCCCAATGTCCCCATTGTCCCCATTGTCCCCAACGCTCACCCAGGCTCTTGAGCAGCAGGACCAGCCCGCCCAGCTCGCTGTCCCCATTGTCCCCATTGTCCCCAATGTCCCCAATGTCCCCAATGTCCCCATTGTCCCCAATGATGTCCCCATTGTCCCCAACACTCACCCAGGCTCTTGAGCAGCAGGACCAGCCCGCCCAGCTCGCTGTCCCCAATGTCCCCAATGTCCCCAATGATGTCCCCATTGTCCCCAACGCTCACCCAGGCTCTTCAGCAGCAGGACCAGCTCGCCCAGGTCGCTGTCCCCAATGTCCCCAATGTCCCCAATGTCCCCAATGATGTCCCCATTGTCCCCAACGCTCACCCAGGCTCTTCAGCAGCAGGACCAGCCCGCCCAGGTCGCTGTCCCCAATGTCCCCATTGTCCCCAATGATGTCCCCAGTGTCCCCATTGTCCCCAACGCTCACCCAGGCTCTTGAGCAGCAGGACCAGCCCGCCCAGGTCGCTGTCCCCAATGTCCCCAATGTCCCCAATGATGTCCCCAATGTCCCCGTTGTCCCCAGTGTCCCCATTGTCCCCATTGTCCCCAACGCTCACCCAGGCTCTTGAGCAGCAGGACCAGCCCGCCCAGGTCGCTGTCCCCAATGTCCCCATTGTCCCCAATGTCCCCAATGTCCCCAATGTCCCCAACGTCCCCATTGTCCCCAACGCTCACCCAGGCTCTTCAGCAGCAGGACCAGCCCGCCCAGGTCGCTGTCCCCAATGTCCCCAATGTCCCCAATGTCCCCAACGCTCACCCAGGCTCTTGAGCAGCAGGACCAGCCCGCCCAGGTCGCTGTCCCCAATGTCCCCATTGTCCCCATTGTCCCCAGTGCTCACCCAGGCTCTTCAGCAGCAGGACCAGCCCGCCCAGCTCGCTGTCCCCAATGTTCCCAATGTCCCCAATGTCCCCAATGATGTCCCCAATGTCCCCAGTGTCCCCATTGTCCCCAATGTCCCCAATGTCCCCATTGTCCCCAGTGCTCACCCAGGCTCTTGAGCAGCAGGACCAGCCCGCCCAGGTCGCTGTCCCCAATGTCCCCATTGTCCCCAATGTCCCCATTGTCCCCAGTGCTCACCCAGGCTCTTCAGCAGCAGGACCAGCCCGCCCAGGTCGCTGTCCCCAATGTCCCCATTGTCCCCAATGTCCCCATTGTCCCCAATGTCCCCAATGTCCCCAATGTCCCCATTGTCCCCAATGATGTCCCCATTGTCCCCAGTGCTCACCCAGGCTCTTCAGCAGCAGGACCAGCCCGCCCAGGTCGCTCCTCTGGATCTCCGGCACCGCCGTCTCCTCCAGCTCGTGCCGGAAGGCCCAGGCCGTGTAGAGCCGGAAACACTTCCCGGGAGCCACCCGGCCCGCGCGGCCCGCGCGCTGGTTGGCCGAGGCCTGCGGGGACACGGGGACATGGAGGGGACGTGGGGACATGGAGGGGACACGGGGACATGGAGGGGACGTGGGGACATGGAGGGGACGTGGGGACACGTGGGGACATGGGGACATGGGGACACACAAGCGATAAAGGGACATGGGGACATGGGGGACACGGGGACATGGAGGGGACGTGGGGACACGGAGGGGACATGGGGACATGGGGGACATGGGGACATGGAGGGGACATGGGGACACGGAGGGGACACGGGGACATGGAGGGGACACGGGGACATGGAGGGGACGTGGGGACACGGAGGGGACGTGGGGACATGGGGACGTGGGGACATGGAGGGGACATGGGGACACGGAGGGGACACGGGGACATGGAGGGGACACGGGGACATGGAGGGGACGTGGGGACATGGAGGGGACGTGGGGACATGGGGACATGCAAGTGATAATGGGACATGGGGACATGGAGGGGACGTGGGGACACGTGGGGACATGGGGACATGGGGACACACAAGCGATAAAGGGACATGGGGACATGGGGGACACGGGGACATGGAGGGGACGTGGGGACACGGAGGGGACATGGGGACATGGGGGACATGGGGACATGGGGACATGGGGACATGGAGGGGACACGGGGACATGGAGGGGACGTGGGGACATGGAGGGGACGTGGGGACATGGGGACATGGGGACATGGAGGGGACGTGGGGACATGGGGACATGCAAGTGATAATGGGACATGGGGACACAGGGGAACACAAGGGGACATGGGGATATGGGGACACAGGGGGGACACGGGGGGACATGGGGCACAGGGGGACACGGGGACATGGGGACATGGAGGGGACATGGGGACATGCAAGTGATAATGGGACATGGGGACACAGGGGGACACAGGGACACACAAGTGATAAAGGGACATGGGGACACGGGGACACAGAGGGGACATGGAGACATGGAGGGGACATGGGGACATGGAGGGGACGTGGGGACATGGGGGACATGGGGACATGGAGGGGACATGGGGACATGGAGGGGACGTGGGGACATGCAAGTGATAATGGGACATGGGGACACAGGGGGACACAAGGGACACGGGGGAACATGGGGATATGGGGACACGGGGGGACACAGGGACACAGGGGGACATGGGGCACAGGGGGACACAGGGACATGGGGACATGGAGGGGACATGGGGACATGCAAGTGATGAAGGGATATGGGGACACGGGGGACATTGGGGACATTGGGACACGGAGGGGACATGGGGACATGCAAGTGAAAAAGGGACATAGGGACACGGGTGGCATTGGGATACAGGGGGGCCGTGGGGACATGCAAGTGATAAAGGGACACGGGGACACATGGGGGACATGGGGACATGGGGGACATGGGGACACACAAGTGATAAAGGGACATGGGGACATGGGGGACATTGGGACATGGAGGGGACATGGAGGGGACACGTGGGTGATGCCGGGTGACACAGGGTGGTGCTGGGTGACCCAAGGGGTGACACCGGGTGACACCATGTGACACCGGGAGCTGCAGGGTGACACGGGGTGGAGCTGGGTGACCCAAGGGGTGACACTGGGTGACACCAGGTGCTGCAGGGTGACATGGGGTGACACGGGGTGCTGCCGGGGGACCCAAGGGGTGACACTGGGTGACACAGGGTGGAGCCAGGTGACCCATGGGGTGACACTGGGTGACACCAAGTGCTGCGGGGTGACACAGGCTGACAGGGGGCGGTGCCAGGTGACCCAAGGGGTGACACTGGGTGACAGAGGGCGTGGTGCTGGGTGACCCAAAGGGTGACAGCGGGGGCTGCAGGGTGACATGGGGTGGAGCTGGGTGACCCAAGGGGTGACACTGGGTGACACCAGGTGCTGCAGAGTGACACGGGGTGACACCGGGTGACCCAAGGGGTGACATTGGGTGACAGGGGGAGGTGCCAGCTGACCCAAGGGGTGACACCAGGTGTTGCAGGGTGACAGGGGGCAGTGCCAGGTGACCCAAAGGGTGACACCGGGAGCTGCGGGGTGACACGGGGTGACACCAAGTGACCCATGGGGTGACACTGGGTGACAAGGGGTGGTGCCAGGTGACCCAAAGGGTGACACCGGGGGCTGCGGGGTGACACAGGGTGACACCGGGTGACCCAAGGGGTGACACCGGGGGCTGCGGGGTGGTGCCGGGGGACCCAAGGGGTGACACCGGGTGACACCAGGGGCTGCGGGGTGACATGGGGTGACACGGGGTGACACGCAGTGACACCGGGTGACCCAAGGGGTGACACCAGGTGCTTCAGGGTGACACGGGGCGACGCGGGGTGACGCCGGGTGACGCGGGGTGACCCAAGGGGTGACACCGGGGGCTGCGGGGTGACGCGGGGTGACACCGGGTGACCCAAGGGGTGACACCAGGTGCTTCAGGGTGACACGGGGCGACGCGGGGTGACACCGGGTGACGCGGGGTGACCCAAGGGGTGACACCGGGGGCTGCGGGGTGACGCGGGGTGACACCGGGTGACGCGGGGTGACCCAAGGGGTGACATGGGGTGACACGGGGTGACACGGAGTGACACCGGGTGACCCAAGGGGTGACACCAGGTGCTTCAGGGTGACACGGGGCGACGCGGGGTGACGCCGGGTGACGCACCCGCGAGCAGGGCGTCACCACGAGCGCCTCCATGCCGCTGCGCGCGTTGTAGCTCTTCTGCTTGCAGAAGCCGGGGTCCAGCACGTAGACGATGCCCTCGATGGTCACCGACGTCTCCGCGATGTTGGTGGCCACCACCACCTGCAGGGGAGGGGCGTGGCAGGCCCCGCCCCCCGCCAGGCCCCGCCCCCTCAGCCCGGAGCCCCGCCCCTTGAGGGTCCTCCCCCCCGCCCCGGGAGCCGCTAAACCAGAAGCTCCTCCCACAAGAGGCTCCGCCCCTTGAGGGCCCTACCTCTTGAGCCTCCTCCTCCAGAAGCTCCTCCCACAAGAGGCTCTGGCCCTTAAAGCTCCTCCCACAAGAGGCTCCGCCCCTTAAAGCTCCTCCCCAATAGGCTCCGCCCCCAGCAGCCCCTTCCCAATAGGGCTCCACCCCTTAAAGCCCCCCCCACAAGAGCCCCCGCCCTTTAAAGCCCCTCCCACAAGAGGCCCCGCCCCTTGAGGGTCCTCCCCCTTGAGCCTCCTCCCCCAGAAGCCCCTCCCACAAGAGGCGCCACCCCCAGAAGCCCCTTCCCAATAGGCTCCGCCCCTTAAAGCTCCTCCCACAAGAGGCCCCGCTCCTTAAAGCCCCTCCCACAATAGGCTCCACCCCTTGAGGGTCCTCCCCCTTGAGCCTCCTCCCCCAGAAGACCCTTCTCAATAGGCCCCGCCCCTTAAAGCTCCTCCCACAAGAGGCTCCACCTCTTCAAGCTCCTCCCTCCCTTAAGCTCCACCTACCCAAAGCCACCAGGCTCCGCCCACCTGGCCCCACCCCCTCCATATGGCCCCACCCCCTTGGTCTCTGAGCTCTCCCCCAAGCCCGGGGCCGAGCCCCGCCCCCCGTGAGGCTCCGCCCCCATGAGACTCCACCGCCCCCCCGTGCCATTAAAGGCCCCGCCCCCACGGGAGACCCCGCCCCCGCCCCGCCCCCAGGGAGGCCCCGCCCCCTCCCACCCCCCCGTCCCCGCCCCGCCCCCAGGGAGGCCCCATCCCCTCCCGCAGGAGCCCCCTCCCGCCCCTGCCCCGCCCCCAGGGAGGCCCCGCCCCCTCCCGCGGCAGGCCCCGCCCCCCGGGGCGCCCTTAAAGGGCCGGCGCACCTTGCGGGCGCCGGGCGGCGTGGGCTGGAAGATGCGCGCCTGCATGTCGGCCGGCAGCGCCGCGTACACGGGCAGCACCAGCAGCTCCGGCAGGCGCGAGCCCAGGCGGCGGCAGCGCTCCTGGAGCAGCTCCACGCACGCCTCGATCTCCTCCTGGGGACACGGGGACACGTTGGGGACATTGGGGACATCGGGGATGTTGGGGACATCGGGGGCGTTGGGGACATCGGGGACATTGGGGACATCGGGGGCATTGGGGACATCGAGGGTGTTCGGGACATCAGGGGCGTTGGGGACATTGGGGACATCGGGGACATTGGGGACATCGAGGGTGTTCGGGACATCGGGGGCGTTGGGGACATGGGGACACCCAGGAGCTCAGGCGGCAGCAGCGCTCCTGGAGCAGCTCCACGCACGCCTCGATCTCCTCCTGGGGACACGGGGACATGGGGACACGTTGGGGACATCGGGGACATCGGGGGCGTTGGGGACGTTGGGGACATCGGGGACATCGGGGACATCGGGGACATTGGGGACATCGAGGGTGTTTGGGACATCGGGGGCGTTGGGGACATTGGGGACATTGGGGACATCGGGGGCGTTGGGGGCATCGGGGACATTGGGGACATTGGGGACACGTTGGGGACATCGGGGACATGGGGACACCCAGGAGCCCAGGCAGCGGCAGCGCTCCTGGAGCAGCTCCACGCACGCCTCGATCTCCTCCTGGGGACACGGGGACATGGGGACACGTTGGGGACATCGGGGGCGTTGGGGGCATCGGGGACGTTGGGGTTGTTGGGGACATTGGGGACATTGGGGACATCGGGGGCGTTGGGGACACAGGGACACCCAGGAGCCCAGGCAGCGGCAGCGCTCCTGGAGCAGCTCCACGCACGCCTCGATCTCCTCCTGGGGACATGGGGACATGGGGACATGTTGGGGACATTGGGGACATCGGGGACACTGGGGACGTTGGGGACATTGGGGACACGGGGACACCCAGGAGCCCAGGCGGCGGCAGCGCTCCTGGAGCAGCTCCACGCACGCCTCGATTTCCTCCTGGGGACACGGGGACACGTTGGGGACATTGGGGACATCGGGGATGTTGGGGACATCGGGGGCGTTGGGGACGTTGGGGACGTTGGGGACATTGGGGACATGGGGACACCCAGGAGCCCAGGCGGCGGCAGCGCTCCTGGAGCAGCTCCACGCACGCCTCGATCTCCTCCTGGGGACACGGGGACACGTTGGGGACATCGGGGGCGTTGGGGACACTGGGGACGTTGGGGACATCGGGGACATCGGGGACACTGGGGATGTTGGGGACATTGGGGACATGGGGACACCCAGGAGCCCAGGCGGCGGCAGCGCTCCTGGAGCAGCTCCACGCACGCCTCGATCTCCTCCTGGGGACATGGGGACATGGGGACACGTGGGGACATCGGGGGCGTTGGGGACATTGGGGACATCAGGGGTGTTGGGGACATCGGGGGCGTTGGGGACATTGGGGACATTGGGGGCGTTGGGGACATTGGGGACATCGGGGACGTTGGGGACATCGGGGGCATTGGGGACATCGAGGGTGTTCGGGACATCGGGGGCGTTGGGGACATTGGGGACATCGGGGACACCCAGGAGCCCAGGCGGCGGCAGCGCTCCTGGAGCAGCTCCACGCACGCCTCGATCTCCTCCTGGGGACATTGGGGACATTGGGGACGTTGGGGACATCGGGGGCGTTGGGGGCGTTGGGGACACACTGGGGACACTCTGAGGACACTGCGGACATCCTGGGGACATGCTGGGAACGTTGATGACACCCTGGGGATGTTGGTGACACCCTGGGGACACCCTGGGGACATTAGGGTCACCCTGGGGACGTTGGTGACACCCTGGGGACACTGCGCACATCCTGGGGACACGCTGGGGACGTTGGGGACACCCTGGGGACACCCTGGGGACACTCTGGGGACATTGGGACACCCTGGAGACACCCTGGGGATGTTGGTGACACCCTGTGGACGTTGGGGACACCCTGGGGACATTGGGGACACCCTGGGGACACCTTGGGGACATTGGTGACACCCTGGGGACGTTGGGGACACCCGCACCTGCCCCGTGAGGAAGACCAGGATGTCCCCGGGCGGCTGCGTCGCGTGGATCTGGGGACACCCTGGGGACATTGGGACACCCTGGGGACACCCTGGGGACGTTGGGGACACCCTGGGGACATTGGGGACACCCGCACCTGCCCCGTGAGGAAGACCAGGATGTCCCCGGGCGGCTGCGTCGCGTGGATCTGGGGACACCCTGGGGACGTTGGGGACACCCTGGGGACGTTGGGGACATTGGGGACACCCTGGGGACATTGGGGACACCCTGGGGACACCCTGGGGACATTGGGGACACCCGCACCTGCCCCGTGAGGAAGACCAGGATGTCCCCGGGCGGCTGCGTCGCGTGGATCTGCAGCACCGACACCACCGCCGCCTCCAGGTAGTCGGCCTCGGGCGCCTGGGGACATTGGGGACATTGGGGACATTGGGGACACTGGGGACACCCAGCGCGCCACGCACCCCCCCACAGCCTCCCGTTACCCCCTGTGTCCCCCCATGTCCCTCCGTGTCCCCGCTATGTCCCCATCTCCCTCCGTATTGTCCATGTCCCCCCATGTCCCCCAATGTCCCCCACGTCCCCATGTCCCCCATGTCCCCCACACCCCCAATGTCCCCAGTGTCCCCAATGTCCCCCAAGGTCCCCATGTCCCCATTATCCCGTGTCTGCCATGTCCCCCATGTCCCACCATGTCTCCAACATCCCCGTTGTCCCCAATGTCCCCACGGTCCCGAATACCCCCGTTGTCCCCAACTCCCCCACTGTCCCCAGTGTCCCCAATGCCCCCCATGTCCCCACTGTCCCAAATACCCCATTACCCATGTCCCCAATGTCCCCAACGCTCCCATTGCCCCCATTGTCCCCACTGTCCTGAATGCCCCCATTGTCCCCAATGTCCCCACTGCCCCCAACCTCCCCATTGTCCCCAGTGCCCCCAATGTCCCCAACATCCCTACTGTCCCCAACATTGCCATTGTTGCCATTGCCCCCTATGTCCCCAAGGTCCCCATGTCCCCAACCTCCCCCTTGTCCCCATTGCCCCCATGTCCCCAATGTCCCCATTGTCCCCAACGCCCCCATTGTCCCCATTGTCCCCAGTGTCCCCATTGTCCCCGCGGTGTCACCTTGGTGTAGTAGATGTCGACGGGGAAGCGGCGCCCGGGGATGCGGAACACGGGGGCGTCATCGAAGAAGGCCGAGAAGCGGCCGGTGTCCAGGGTGGCCGAGGCCACCAGCACCTTGAGCTGGGGACGGAAACGGGCCACGTCCTTGACCAGGCCGAAGAGCACGTCGGTGTGCAGGGTGCGCTCGTGGGCCTCGTCCACCATGATGACGCTGCGGGGACACCGAGGGGACATCGTGAGAACATCAGGAGAACATCAGGAGAACACGGGGACGTCCTGAGAACATCATGAGAACATCACGAGAACATGGGGACATCATGAGAACATCAGGAGAACATCAGGAGAACATCAGGAGAACATGGGGACATCGCGAGAACATCACAAGAACATGGGGACATCATGAGAACATCATAAGAACATGGGGACACCATGGAGATGTCATGGGAACGGCCATGGGGACACCCTAGGGACATGTTGGTGTGCAGGGTGCGCTCGTGGGCCTCGTCCACCATGATGACGCTGCGGGGACACCGCGGGGACATGGTGAGAACATCAGGAGAACATCAGGAGAACATAGGAACATCGTGAGAACATCATGAGAACATGGGGACACCATGGAGATGTCATGGGAATGGCCATGGGGACACCATAGGGACATGTCGGTGTGCAGGGTGCGCTCGTGGGCCTCGTCCACCATGATGACACTGCGGGGACACCGCGGGGACACCGCGGGGACATCGTGAGAACATCAGGAGAACATGGGGACACCATGGAGATGTCATGGGAATGGCCATGGGGACACCATGGGGACACCATGGGGACACGTCGGTGTGCAGGGTGCGCTCGTGGGCCTCGTCCACCATGATGACGCTGCGGGGACACCGCGGGGACATCGTGAGAACACCAGGAGAACATGGGGACACCATGGAGATGTCATGGGAATGACCATGGGGACACCATGGGGACACCCTAGGGACATGTCGGTGTGCAGGGTGCGCTCGTGGGCCTCGTCCACCATGATGACGCTGCGGGGACACCGCGGGGACATCGTGAGAACATCAGGAGAACATCAGGAGAACATGGGGACATCATGAGAACATCCTGAGAACATCCTGAGAACACGGGGACATCATGAGAAGATCATGAGATAATGGGGACATCATGGAGATGTCATGGGAATGGCCATGGGGACACCATGGGGACACCGTGGGGACACGTCGGTGTGCAGGGTGCGCTCGTGGGCCTCGTCCACCATGATGACACTGCGGGGACACCGCGGGGACACCGCGGGGACATGGTGAGAACATCAGGAGAACATCAGGAGAACATAGGGACATCGTGAGAACATCATGAGAACACCAGGAGAACATCAAGAGAACACGGGGACATCGCGAGAACATCATGAGAACATGGGGACATCGTGAGAACATCAGGAGAACATCAGGAGAACACGGGGACGTCGTGAGAACATCATGAGATCATGGGGACACCATGGAGATATCATGGGAATGGCCATGGGGACACCATGGGGACACCGTGGGGACACATCGGTGTGCAGGGTGCGCTCGTGGGCCTCGTCCACCATGATGACACTGCGGGGACACCGCGGGGACATGGTGAGAACATCAGGAGAACATCAGGAGAACATAGGGACATCGTGAGAACATCATGAGAACATGGGGACATCATGGAGATGTCATGGGAATGGCCATGGGGACACCATAGGGACATGTCGGTGTGCAGGGTGCGCTCGTGGGCCTCGTCCACCATGATGACACTGCGGGGACACCGCGGGGACATCGTGAGAACATCATGAGAACATGGGGACATCGTGAGAACATCAGGAGAACATCAGGAGAACACGGGGACGTCGTGAGAACATCAGGAGAACATCAGGAGAACATGGGGACATCATGAGAACATCCTGAGAACATCAGGAGAACATCAGAACATGGAGACATCATGAGAACATCATGACATCATGGGGACACCATGGAGATGTCATGGGAATGGCCATGGGGACACCACGGGGACACCGTGGGGACACGTCGGTGTGCAGGGTGTGCTCGTGGGCCTCGTCCACCATGATGACACCGCGGGGACATCATGGGGACAGCACAGGGACATCATGGAGACACCATGGGGACACGACACAGCTACCACGGGGACATCATGGGGGCGTCATGGGGAGAGCACAGAGACACCATGGGGACATCACGGGGACACGGAAACGCCATGGGGACGTCATGGGGATGTGATGGGGACATCATGGGGACACCGTGGGGACACGGAGACACCCTGGGGACACCCTGGGGACAGGAGCCCCCCACCCCCTCCCACATCCGCAACCCTCCTCCTCATCTCCTGATGTCCCCAATGCCCCCAGTGTCACCGACGTCCCCAACATCCCCAATGTCCCCCATGTCCCCAACGCCCCCGATGTCCCCAACGTCCCCGATGTCCCCAACGCCCCCGTGTCACCTGTAGGAGGCCAGGTCGGGCTCCGTGAGGAATTCCCGCAGGAGCATCCCCAATGTCCCCAACGCCCCCAACGCCCCCAATGTCCCCAACGCCCCCAATGTCCCCGATGTCCCCAACGCCCCCAATGTCCCTGATGTCCCCAACACCCCCGATGTCCCCGATGTCCCCAACGTCCCCGTGTCACCTGTAGGAGGCCAGGTCCGGCTCCGTCAGGAATTCCCGCAGGAGCATCCCGTCCGTCATGTACTTGAGCACCGTCCGCTCCGACGTGCAGTCCTCGAAGCGGATGCTGTAGCCGACCTGGGGACACCGATGTCCCCAACGTCCCCAAGGTGGCCATGGGGACAGGAGGTGGCCTTGGGGACAAGGAGGTGGCCCTAGGAGCCCTTAACCCCACAGAAGGTCCCCTAGGACAGGGACGTGTCCCCAAGGTCCCCAGGGGTGTCTCAAACCGCCCCATGGTTCCCTGGGACTGGCAGGTGTCACCAATGTCCCCAAGGTGGCCTCGGGGACAAGGAGGTGGCCCTAGGAGCCCTTAACCCCATGGAGGGTCCCCTAGGACAGGGACGTGTCCCCAAGGTCCCCAGGGGCGTCTCGAACCGCCCTATGGTTCCCTGGAACTGGGAGGTGTCACCAATGTCCCCACCCCAAGCTGGCCTTGGGGACAAGGAGGTGGCCTTGGGGACAAGGAGGTGGCCCTGAGGCCCCCTAACCCCACAGAGGGTTCCCTAGGACAAGGATGTGTCCCCAAGGTCCCCAGGGGTGTCTCCAACCGCCCCATGGTCCCCTGGGACTGGCAGGTGTCACCAGGGTCCCTTGGGGTCCCCAAAATGGGGACGAGTCCCCATTGGCCCCAGTGGCCCCAAGGTGGCCTTGGGGACAAGGAGGTGGCCCCAGGGACCCTTAACCCCATCCTGGGGTTGTGTGTGGGGTCCCCAGTGTCCCCGATGTCCCCAACATCCTCAGTGTCACCGATATCCCCTGTGTCCCCAGTGTCCCCAGTGCCTCTGATGTCCCCCATGTCCCCAATGCCCCTCCATGTCCCCCATGTCCCCATGTCCCCTTGTCCTTCCATGTCCCCCATGTCCTCAATGTCCCCCATGTCCCCCATGTCCGCAATGTCCCCATGTCCCCCATGTCATGTCCCCCGTGTCCCCCCATGTTCCATGTCCCCAATGTCCCCAATGTCCTCATGTCCCCTATGTCCCCCGTCCCCGTGTCCCCCGTGTCCCCAATGTCCCCCCATGTCCTCCATGTCCCTCCCATGTCCCCCATGTCCCCCATGTCCCCCCGTGTCCCCATGTCCCCCATGTCCCCCATGTCCCCCCGTGCCCCCCATGTCATCAATGTCCCCCCATGTCCCCCTGTGTCCCCATGTCCCCCCCATGTCCCCCCCATGTCCCCCATGTCATCAATTTCCCCCCATGTCCTCATGTCCCCCATGTCCCCCATGTCCCCCCGATGTCCCCAATGTCCCCATGACCCCCATGTCCCCCATGTCATCAATGTCCCCAACGTCCCCCCGTGTCACCTCGTTGCCCAGCTTGGTCCCCATCTCCACGGCGACGCGGGCGGCCACGCTCATGGCGGCCACTCGTCGGGGCTGGGTGACCCCGATGCGGAGCCCCCCCCGCGTGTAGCCCTGGGGACACCAAAACGGGGTGAAAAACGGCAGAAACGGGGCCGGGGGGCGGCTCTGCCCCCCCGGGACCCCCCAGACCCCAAACCTGCCCCCCAGCCCCTCAAGTGCCCCCCAGATGCCCCCCAAATCTGCCCCCCGCCCGGGTCGCAGACCTGCCCCCCAACTGCCCCCAGCCCCAAACCTGCCCCCCAAGTGCCCCCCAGGTGCCCCCTAATCCCAAACCTGCCCCCCAAGTGCCCCCAGGTGCCCCCAAGTACCCCCTAACCCCCAAACCTGCCCCCCAAGTGCCCCCTAACTGCCCCCAGGTGCCCCCTAAACCCCAAACCTGCCCCAAATCCTACCCCCCAACTGCTCCTCAGCTGCCCCCCAAGTGCCCCCAGGTGCTTCCCAACCCCCAAACCTGCCCCCCAAGTGCCCCCAACCCCCAAACCTGCCCCCCAGCTGCCCTCCAAGTGCCCCCAGGTGCTCCCCAAGTGCCCCCAGGTGCCTCGCAACCCCCAAACTTGCCCCCCAACCGCCCCCAACTGCCCCCCAATTGCCCCCAATCCCCAAACCTGCCCCCCAACTGCCCCCCAGCTGCCCCCCAAGTGCCCCCTAATCCCCAGACCTGCCCCCAAACCTGCCCCCCAAGTGCCCCCAGGTACCCCCCAATCCCAAACCTGCCCCCCAAGTGCCCCCAGGTGCCCCCAAGTACCCCCTAACCCCCAAACCTGCCCCCAAGTGCCCCCTAACTGCCCCCAGGTGCCCCCTAAACCCGAAACCTGCCCCAAATCCTACCCTCCAACTGCTCCTCAGCTGCCCCCCAAGTGCCCCCAGGTGCTTCCCAACCCCCAAACCTGCCCCCCAAGTGCCCCCAACCCCCAAACCTGCCCCCCAGCTGCCCTCCAAGTGCCCCCAGGTGCTCCCCAAGTGCCCCCAGGTGCCTCGCAACCCCCAAACTTGCCCCCCAACTGCCCCCAACTGCCCCCCAAGTGCCCCCTAATCCCCAAACCTGCCCCCCAAGTGCCCCCCAAGTGTCCCCAGCTGCCCCCCAAGTGCCCCCTAATCCCCAAACCTGCCCCCAAACCTGCCCCCCAATTGCCCCCAGGTGCCCCCCAAGTGCCCCCAGGTGCTTCCCAACCCCCAAACCTGCCCCCCAAGTGCCCCCAACCCCCAAACCTGCCCCCCAGCTGCCCTCCAAGTGCCCCCAGGTGCTCCCCAAGTGCCCCCAGGTGCCTCGCAACCCCCAAACTTGCCCCCCAACTGCCCCCAACTGCCCCCCAATTGCCCCCTAATCCCCAAACCTGCCCCCAAGTGCCCCCTAACTGCCCCCAGGTGCCCCCTAATCCCCAAACCTGCCCCAAATCCTACCCCCCAACTGCTCCCCAGCTGCCCCCCAAGTGCCCCCAGGTGCTTCCCAACCCCCAAACCTGCCCCCCAAGTGCCCCCAACCCCCAAACCTGCCCCCCAGCTGCCCTCCAAGTGCCCCCAGGTGCTCCCTATACCCCAAACCTGCCCCCAAACCTGCCCCCCAGGTGCCCCCAGGTGCCCCCTAACCCCCAAACCTGCCCCCCAGCTGTGGCCAACTGCCCCCAGGTGCCCCCTAACCCCCAAACCTGCCCCCCAAGTGCCCCCTAACTGCCCCCAGGTGCCCCCTAAACCCCAAACCTGCCCCCAATCCTACCCCCCAACTGCTCCTCAGCTGCCCCCCAAGTGCCCCCAGGTGCCTCGCAACCCCAAACCTGCCCCCCAAGTGCCCCCAACCCCCAAACCTGCCCCCCAGCTGCCCTCCAAGTGCCCCCAGCTGCCCTCCAAGTGCCCCCAGGTGCCTCGCAACCCCCAAACTTGCCCCCCAACTGCCCCCAACTGCCCCCCAATTGCCCCCAATCCCCAAACCTGCCCCCCAACTGCCCCCCAGCTGCCCCCCAAGTGCCCCCTAACCCCCAAACCTGCCCCCCAAGTGCCCCCAGGTGCCCCCTATACCCCAAACCTGCCCCCAATCCTACCCCCCAACTGCTCCTCAGCTGCCCCCCAAGTGCCCCCAGGTGCTTCCCAACCCCCAAACCTGCCCCCCAAGTGCCCCCAACCCCCAAACTTGCCCCCCAACTGCCCCCAAGTGCCCCCTAATCCCCAAACCTGCCCCCAAACCTGCCCCCCAAGTGCCCCCCGGTGCCCCCCGGCGCCACCTCCTCGTGCAGGTACTGGGGGATCTGGGTCGTCTTCCCCGAGCCGGTCTCGCCCTCGATGACCAGGACCTGGTGCCGGGCGATGGCGGCCAGGAGCTCCGCGCGGAAGGGCCACACGGGCAGCGCGCGGCGGGCGGCCTCCACGGACAGGCGCGCGGCCTCCGCCTGGGACACCGCCGGCGCCGCCTGTAACAGCAACGGTGTCACCCGGCGTCACCCGGAGTCACCCAGTGTCACACACGTCCCCTTTGTGTCCCCTCCTCCACGGACAGGCGCGCGGCCTCCGCCGGTGACACCGCCGGCGCCGCCTGTAGGGGGACAGCGTCACCCGGTGTCACCCGGAGCCACCCGGAGTCACCCATGTCCCATTTGTGTCCCCTTTGCGTCCCCTCCTCCACGGACAGGCGCGCGGCCTCCGCCTGGGACACCGCCGGCGCCGCCTGTGACGGCAACAGCGTCACCCGGTGTCACCCGGAGCCACCCGGAGTCACCCATGTCCCATTTGTGTCCCCTTTGTGTTCCCTCCTCCACGGACAGGCGCGCGGCCTCCGCCTGTGACACCGCCGGCGCCGCCTGTGACGGCAACAGCGTCACCCAGTGTCACCCGGAGCCACCCGGAGCCACCCATGTCCCTTTGTGTCCCCTTTGTGTTCCCTCCTCCATGGACAGGCGCGCGGCCTCCGCCTGTGACACCGCCGGCGCCGCCTGTGACAGCAACGGTGTCACCCGGAGTCACCGGGTGTCACCCGTGTCCTCTTTGAGTCCCCCTTTGTGGCCCCTTTGTGTTCCCTCCTCCACGGACAGGCGTGCAGCCTCGGCCGGGGACACCGCCGGCACCGCCTGTAGCGGCAACGGTGTCACCTGGAGTCACCCGGAGTCACCCGGTGTCACCCATGTCCCCCTTGTATCCCCTTTGTGTGCCCTCCCGTGCGGCCTCGGCCTGCGACACCGTTGGCACCGCCTGTGACGGCAACAGCGTCACCCGGAGTCACCCGGAGTCACCCGGAGTCACCCGTGTCCCATTTGTGTCCCCCTTTGTGTCCCCATTTGTGTCCCCCTTTGGGTCCCCCTTTGTGTCCCCCTTTGCGTCCCCTCCTCCACGGACAGGCGCGCGGCCTCGGCCGGCGACACCGCCGGCGCCGCCTGTGACGGCAACAGCGTCACCCGGAGTCACCCGGAGTCACCCGGAGTCACCCGTGTCCCATTTGTGTCCCCCTTTGTGTCCCCATTTGTGTCCCCCTTTGTGTCCCCCTTTGTGTCCCCCTTTGCGTGCCCTCCTGCACGGACAGGCGCGCGGCCTTGGCCAGCAACACCGCCGGCGACGCCTGTGACGGCAACAGTGTCACCCGGAGTCACCGGGTGTCACCCGTGTCCCCTTTGCGTCCCCATTTGTGTCCCCCTTTGTGTCCCCCTTTGTGTCCCCTTTGTGTCCCCTCCTGCAGAGACAAGCGCATGGCCTCGGCCTGCGACACTGCCGGCGCCGCCTGTGACAGCGTCACCCGGTGTCACCCGGAATCATCCATGTCCCATTTGTGTCCCCTTTGTGTCCCCTCCTCCACGGACAGGCGCACGGCCTCGGTCGGCGACACTGCGGGCGCCGCCTGTAGCGGGACGGCGTCACCCGGTGTCACCCAGAGTCACCCGGTGTCACCCATGTCCCCTTTGTGTCCCCCTTTGTGTCCCCTTTGTGTCCCCTCCTGCACGGACAAGCGCGCGGCCTCCGCCTGGGACACCGCCAGCGCCGCCTGTGACGGCAACAGCGTCACCCGGTGTCACCCGGAGCCACCCGGAGTCACCCATGTCCCTTTGTGTCCCCTTTGTGTCCCCTCCTCCATGGACAGGCGCGCGGCCTCCGCCTGTGACACCGCCGGCGCCGCCTGTGACGGCAACAGCGTCACCCGGAGTCACCGGGTGTCACCCGTGTCCCCTTTGTGTCCCCCTTTGTGTCCCCTTTGTGTTCCCTCCTCCACGGACAGGCGCGCGGCCTCGGCCGGCGACACCGCCGGCGCCGCCTGTGACGGCAACAGCATCACCCGGAGTCACCCGGAATCATCCATGTCCCATTTGTGTCCCCATTTGTGTCCCCCTTCGTGTCCCCTTTGTGTCCCTTCCTCCACGGACAGGCGCGCGGCCTCCGCCTGGGACACCGCCGGCGCCGCCTGTAGCGGGACAGCGTCACCCAGTGTCACCCGGAGCCACCCGGAGTCACCCATGTCCCTTTGTGTCCCCTTTGTGTTCCCTCCTCCACGGACAGGCGCGCGGCCTCCGCCTGTGACACCGCCGGCGCCGCCTGTGACAGCAACGGTGTCACCCAGAGTCACCGGGTGTCACCCATGTCCCTTTGTGTCCCCTTTGTGTTCCCTCCTCCGCGGACAGGCGCGCGGCCTCCGCCTGGGACACCGCCGGCGCCGCCTGTGACGGCAACAGCGTCACCCGGTGTCACCCGGAGCCACCCGGAGTCACCCATGTCCCTTTGTGTCCCCTTTGTGTTCCCTCCTCCACGGACAGGCGCGCGGCCTCTGCCTGTGACACCGCCGGCGCCGCCTGTGACGGCAACAGCGTCACCCGGAGTCACCCGGTGTCACCTGGAGTCACCCGTGTCCCCTTTGTGTCCCCTTTGTGTTCCCTCCTCCATGGACAGGCGCGCGGCCTCCGCCTGTGACACCGCCGGCACCGCCTGTGACGGCAACAGCGTCACCCGGAGTCACCGGGTGTCACCCGTGTCCTCTTTGTGTCCCCCTTTGTGTCCCCTTTGTGTTCCCTTTGTGTCCCCTTTGTGTTCCCTCCTCCACGGACAGGCGCGCAGCCTCGGCCGGGGACACCGCCGGCACCGCCTGTAGCGGCAACGGTGTCAGCTGGAGTCACCCAGAGTCACCCGGTGTCACCCATGTCCCCCTTGTATCCCCTTTGTGTGCCCTCCCGTGCGGCCTCGGCCTGCGACACCGTTGGCACCGCCTGTGACGGCAGCAGCGTCACCCGGAGTCACCCGGAGTCACCCGTGTCCCATTTGTGTCCCCCTTTGTGTCCCCATTTGTGTCCCCCTTTGGGTCCCCCTTTGCGTCCCCCTTTGCGTCCCCTCCTCCACGGACAGGCGCGCGGCCTCGGCCGGCGACACCGCCGGCGCCGCCTGTGACGGCAACAGCGTCATCTAGAGTCACCCAGAGTCACCCATGTCCCCTTTGTGTCCCCCTTTGTGTGCCCTCCTGCACGGACAGGCGCGCGGCCTTGGCCAGCAACACCGGCGGCGACGCCTGTGATGGCAACAGTGTCACCCGGAGTCACTGGGTGTCACCCGTGTCCCCTTTGCGTCCCCATTTGTGTCCCCCTTTGTGTCCCCCTTTGTGTCCCCTTTGTGTCCCCTCCTGCACAGACAAGCGCATGGCCTCGGCCTGCGACACTGCCGGCGCCGCCTGTGACGGCAACAGCGTCACCCGGTGTCACCCGGAACCATCCATGTCCCATTTGTGTCCCCTTTGTGTCCCCTCCTCCACAGACAGGCGCGCGGCCTCGGCTGGCGACACCGCTGGCGCTGCCTGTAGTGGGTACAGCGTCACCTGGTGTCACCCGGAATCACCCGGTGTCACCTTTGTGTCCCCCTTGTATCCCCTTTGTGTCCCCCTTTGTGTCCCCTTTATGTCCCTTCCTCCACGGACAGGCGCACGGCCTCGGTCGGTGACACTGCGGGCGCCGCCTGTAGCGGGACGGCGTCACCCGGTGTCACCCAGAGTCACCCGGTGTCACCCATGTCCCCTTTGTGTCCCCTTTGTGTCCCCTCCTGCACGGACAAGCGCGCGGCCTCGGCCGGCGACACCGCCAGCACCGTCTGTAGCGGGACAGCGTCACCTGGAGTCACCCAGAGTCATCCGGAATCACCCACGTGCCCCTTGTATCCCTTTTGTGTCCCCTCCCTTGCGGCCTCGGCCTGCGACACCGCCGGCGCCGCCTGTGACGGCAACGGTGTCACCCGGAGTCAGCCGGAGTCACCCATGTCCCGTTTGTGACCCCCTTTGTGTCCCCCTTTGTGTCCCCTCCTGCATGGAGAGGTGTGTGGCATCGGCCTGCGACACCGCCGGCGCCGCCTGTGACGGCAACAGCGTCACCCGGCGTCACCCGGCGTCACCCGTGTCCCTTTTGTGTCCCCCTTGTGACCCCTCCTGCATGGAGTGACACGCAGCCTCAGCCTGTGACCCCACCGGTGCCGCCTGTGATAGCAACAGCGTCACCCGGTGTCACCCTTTGTGCCCTTCCCTGTCCCATTTGTGTTCCCTCCTGCATGGAGAGCTGGGCAGCCTCCGCCTGTGACACCTCTGGTGCCGCCTGTAGCGGGGATAGTGTCACCTGACGTCACCCGTGTCCCCGGTGTCCCCATGTACTCCGGTTTCCCCATGTCCCCCCGTGTCCCCCTGTGTCCCCTGGTGTCCCCCGGTGTCCCCATGTCCCCCGGTGTCTCCCCATCCTCCCGGTGTCCCCCCATGTCCCCCGGTGTCCCCATGACCCCGTGTCCCCCGGTGTCCCCTGGTGTCCCCATGTCCCCCTGTGTCCCCCTGTGTCCCTGGTGTCCCCCCCATGTCCCCCGGTGTCCCCGCACCTCCTGCTCCTCGCTGCCCTCCAGCCTCGCGGCGCTCACGAACTCCACGGCCGCCTGTTCCTCCAGGAGCAGCTCGTAGGCGTCAGGCGGCCGCCGGCTGACGGCGTCGCGGGCTCCGAAGCGCAGGGCGGCCGCCCCCAGCCGCTCTTCCTCCCAGCGCCGCTGCTCGTCCCGCGGCGCCGCGCGCTCCTCCTCCTCATCGCGCGCCTCCGGGATGCCCTACAGGCGGAGCGGCAACAGCGTGAGCGCGGGAACGGCCGCATGGAGCCGCCGGGGGTGGCCCGCGCAACAACCGCCGCCGGGTGTTAGCTGCGCGACAACAACCGCCGCCGGGTGTTATCTGCGCACAGCCGCACGGCAACAACCGCCACCGGGTGTTACCCGCGCTCGCGCACAGCAACAACTGCAGCCAGGTGTCATCTGCATCCGCGCACAGTCGCACAACAACCACTGCCATCGGGTGTTATCCATGCGCGTGCACAACCACACAACAACCACCACCACCAAGTGTTAGTTGCACAACAACAACTGCTGCCGGGTGTTATCCGTATCCGTGCACAGCTACAACTGTCACCGGGTGTCATCTGTGCCCGCGCACAGCCGCACAACAACCACCACCGGGTGTTATTCACGTCCGTGCACAACCACACAACAACCACCACCACCGCCAGGTGCTATTTGCACAACAACAACCGCCGCCAGGTATTATCCATATGCTTCCATAAGTACAACCAGCACCAGGTGTTATCCGCGTCTATGCACAGCCGCACAACAACCATCACCACCGCCAGGTGTTATCCGTGCCCATGCATAGCAACAACCGCCACCGGGTGTCATCTGCGCCCGCGCACAGCCGCACAACAACCACCACCACCAGGCGTCACCCCCACCTTCCCGTGTGCGCTTGTATTCGCGTGTCTCCGCACAGCCGCACGAAAACAACCACCGGGCGCCATCGCACAACGACAACCGCCGGGTGTCGCTCCGCTTTTCCGCTCGTAGCCGTGCGCCCGCGACAACAACCGCCGCCGGGTGTCACCCGCGCACAGCCGCACCGCAACAACAGCTCACCTTGCCGCGCGTCTCCTCGGGGATGCGGTAGCGGCTGTTGCGCTCCAGCTTCTCCCGCTCGCCCGCGCGCTTGTAGTCGCGCGCCAGGTCGCGGAGGCGCCGCTTGTAGGCCAGCTCGCGGCGCTCGGCGCCTGTGAGCGTCACCCCGCCGAACAGGAACTCCTCGTCCGCGATGTCGGCCTCCAGCTCCTCCAGCTTGTCCCGCTCCCGCTTGGCCAGGTATTCCCGCCGGGATTTCTTCCGCAGCTCCGGGATCTCGGAGAGGGGGAGGACGGGGGTGTTGCGGAGCGGCCGCCTGTTGCGGGGCCGCCTGTTGGTGGCGGGGTGGGTGTTGTCGGGGGCTCACCATGGCTTTCTGGTCCTCCTCGGCCACCTTGAGGCGTTTCTGGGCCTCCTCGTAGGCCTGGGAGGGGAAAAAGGGGGGTTGAGGCTGGGGAGACCCCCCAAAAACACCCCGGGGAGCCCCAAAACACCCCCAGGGAGCCCAAAAACACCCCAGGGAGCCCAAAAATACACCTGGAACCCCCAAAACACCCCCAGGGAGCCCAAAAACACCCCCAGGGAACCCCAAAACACCCCCGAGGTGCCCAAAAACACCCCAGGGAACCCAAAAATACACCTGGAACGCCCAAAACACCCCCAGGGAGCCCCAAAACACCCCCAGGGAGCCCAAAAACACCCCCAGGGAACCCCAAAACACCCCCGAGGTGCCCAAAAACACCCCAGGGAGCCCAAAAATACACCTGGAACCCCCAAAACACCCCCAGGGAGCCCAAAAACACCCCAGGGAGCCCAAAAATACACCTGGAACCCCTAAAACACCCCCAGGGAGCCCCAAAACACCCCCAGGGAGCCCAAAAATACCCCCAGGGAACCCCAAAACACCCCCGAGGTGCCCAAAAACACCCCAGGGAACCCAAAAATACACCTGGAACCCCCAAAACACCCCCAGGGAACCCAAAAATACCCCCAGGGAGCCCCAAAACACCCCCGAGGTGCCCAAAAACACCCCAGGGAACCCAAAAATACACCTGGAACGCCCAAAACACCCCCAGGGAGCCCCAAAACACCCCAGGGAACCCAAAAATACCCCCAGGGAACCCCAAAACACCCCCGAGGTGCCCAAAAACACCCCCAGGAAGCCCAAAAACACCCCTGAAACCCCCAAAACACCCCCAGGGAGCCCCAAAACACCCCAGGGAACCCAAAAATACCCCCAGGGAGCTGCAAAACACCCCTGAGGTCCCCCAAAACACCCCAGGGAGCCCAAATCCCCCCAAATGACCCCAAATCCCCCCCATGCCCCCTCATTGTCCCCCCCGTCCCTTCTCTGTCCCCACCTGTCCCCTTATTGTCCCCCCGTGTCCCCACCTGCCCCCTCTGTCCCCATTCCCGCTGTTCCCTCATTGTCCCCCCCCCCCGTGTCCCCTCATTGTCTCCTCATTGTCCCCTCATTGTCCCCACCTGTCCCCGCTCCCCCTGTCCCCACGTGTCCCCTCATTGTCCCCGCCTGTCCGCGCTGTCCCCTCATTGTCACCTCATTGTCCCCACCTGTCCCCGCTGTCCCCTCATTGTCCCCGTTGTCCCCACGTGTCCCCTCATTGTTCCCTCGTTGTCCCCACCTGTCCCCGCTGTCCCCGCTCCCGCTGTCCCCTCGTTGTCCCCTCACTGTCCCCACCTGTCCCTGCTGTCCCCTCATTGTCCCTGTTGTCCCCACCTGTCCCCGCTGTCCCCGGTCCCGGTTCCGCAGCCGCTCCGCGAACGCCTCCCGCTCCCGCTGTCCCCTCGTTGTCCCCACGTGTCCCCTCCTTGTCCCCATTGTCCCCACCTGTCCCCACCTGTCCCCACCTGTCCCCACTGTCCCCTCATTGTCCCCTCATTGTCCCCTTTGTCCCCACCTGTCCCCGCTGTCCCCTCATTGTCCCCTCGTTGTCCCCACCTGTCCCCGCTCCCGCTGTCCCCTCGTTGTCCCCACGTGTCCCCTCATTGTCCCCGTTGTCCCCACCTGTCCCCACGTGTCCCCTCATTGTCCCCTCGTTGTCCCCACCTGTCCCCGCTGTCCCCGCTGTCCCCGGTCCCGGTTCCGCAGCCGCTCCGCGAACGCCTCCCGCTCCCGCTGTCCCCTCGTTGTCCCCACGTGTCCCCACCTGTCGCCACCTGTCCCTGCTGTCCCCTCATTGTCCCCTCATTGTCCCCTTTGTCCCCACCTGTCCCCGCTGTCCCCTCATTGTCCCCTCGTTGTCCCCACCTGTCCCCGCTGTCCCCGCTCCCGCTGTCCCCTCGTTGTCCCCACGTGTCCCCTCATTGTCCCCTCATTGTCCCCACCTGTCCCCACGTGTCCCCTCATTGTCCCCTCGTTGTCCCCACCTGTCCCCGCTGTCCCCGCTGTCCCCGGTCCCGGTTCCGCAGCCGCTCCGCGAACGCCTCCCGCTCCCGCTGTCCCCTCGTTGTCCCCACGTGTCCCCACCTGTCGCCACCTGTCCCTGCTGTCCCCTCATTGTCCCCTCATTGTCCCCTTTGTCCCCACCTGTCCCCGCTGTCCCCTCATTGTCCCCTCGTTGTCCCCACCTGTCCCCGCTGTCCCCGCTCCCGCTGTCCCCTCGTTGTCCCCACGTGTCCCCTCATTGTCCCCTCATTGTCCCCACCTGTCCCCACCTGTCCCCGCTGTCCCCTCATTGTCCCCGTTGTCCCCACCTGTCCCCGCTGTCCCCGTTCCCGCTGTCCCCTCATTGTCCCCTCATTGTCCCCACCTGTCCCCGCTGTCCCCTCATTGTGCTCTCACTGTCCCCACCTGTCCCCGCTGTCCCCTCGTTGTCCCCTCATTGTCCCCACCTATCCCCACTGTCCCCTCATTGTCCCCACCTGTCCCCACCTGTCCCCGCTGTCCCCGCTCCCACTGTCCTCTCATTGTCCCCACCTATCCCCACTGTCCCCTCATTGTCCCCGTTGTCCCCACCTGTCCCCGCTGTCCCCTCATTGTCCCCTCATTGTCCCCACCTGTCCCCGCTGTCCCCGTTCCCACTGTCCCCTCATTGTCCCCTCATTGTCCCCTCATTGTCCCCTCATTGTCCCCACCTGTCCCCGCTGTTCCCTCATTGTCCCCACCTGTCCCCGCTGGCCCCTCATTGTCCCCGTTGTCCTCACGTGCCCCCTCGTTGTCCCCACCTGTCCGCACTGTCCCCGCTGGCCCCGGTCCCGGTTCCGCAGCCGCTCCGCGAACGCCTCCCGCTCCCGCTGTCCCCTCGTTGTCCCCACGTGTCCCCTCATTGTCCCCTCATTGTCCCCACCTGTCCCCATTGTCCCCTCATTGTCCCCACCTGTCCCCGCTGTCCCCACTGTCCCCGCTGTCCCCTCATTGTCCCCACCTGTCCCCGCTGTCCCCGCTGGCCCCGGTCCCGGTTCCGCAGCCGCTCCGCGAACGCCTCCCGCTCCTCCTGGTCCCGGAGTCGCTCCCGCTCCGACGCCTCCCACTCGGCCTCGGGATCCGGGGGGGGCCTGGGGGGACGGGGGGGGGACAAGGACAACAGGGGGGTCACGGGGGGACAAGGACGGGGGAGGGGACAACGGGGGGGACGGGGGGGACAGGGACGGGGAACGGGAGGGGACAAGGGGACAATAGGGGGTCGGGGGGGGACAAGGCCAAGGGGGGGGGCTGGGGAGGTTGGGGACAATGGGGGGGTCAGGGGAGGGACAGAGGGACAAGGGAGGGGGAGGAGCCCAAAGGCCCATGGGGGGGACCCCAGAATGGGGGGGTGTCCCCAAGGGGGGGGTGTCCCCAAAAGGGTGTCCCCAAAGGAGGGTGTCCCCAAGGGGGGGGGTGTCCCCAAGGGGGGGGTGTCCCTGTCCCCAATGGGGTGACCCCAAGGAGGGGGTGACTCCAAGGGGGGGTCCCCGGGGGGAGGTGTCCCCAAGGGGGGGGGGGGGTGACCCCAACGGGGTGTCCCCAAGGTGGGATGTCCCCAAAAGAGGGTGTCCCCAAGGGGGGGTATCCCCAAGGGGGGGGTGTCCCCAAGGGATGTCCCCAAAAGGGTGTCCCCAAAGGAGGGTGTCCCCAAGGGGGGGGTGTCCCCAAGGGGGGGTGTCCCCAAATGGATGTTTATAAGGGGGGGGTGTCCCCAAGGGGGGGTGTCCCCAAAAGGGTGTCCCCAAGGGGGGGGTGTCCCCAAGGGGGGGGTGTCCCCAAGGGGGGTCCCCAAAAGGGTGTCCCCAAGGGGGGGGTCCCCAAAGGGGGTGTCCTCAAGGGGGGTGTCCCCAAGGGGTGTCCCCAAGGGGGGGTGTCCCCAAGGGGGGTGTCCCCCAAAAGAGTGTCCCCAAAGGAGGGTGTCCCCAAAGGAGGGTGTCCCCAAGGGGGGGTATCCCCAAGGGGGGGTGTCCCCAAGGGGGGTCCCCAAGGGGGGGTGTCCCCAAGGGGGGGGTGTCCCCAAGGGATGTCCCCAAAAGGGTGTCCCCAAAGGAGGGTGTCCCCAAGGGGGGGGTGTCCCCAAGGGGGGGTGTCCCCAAATGGATGTTTATAAGGGGGGGGTGTCCCCAAGGGGGGGTGTCCCCAAATGGATGTTTATAAGGGGGGGGTGTCCCCAAGGGGGGGTGTCCCCAAAAGGGTGTCCCCAAGGGGGGGTCCCCAAGGGGGGGTCCCCCTCACGTTGCCGGGGCCGACGGCTCCGGATCCGGTTCCGCTTCCGGCGACTCCGACCGTCGGGGCCGCAGGTGCCGGGGCCGGCGAGGGGGGGGCGGCGAGGGGGCGGGGCCGGGGCTAGGCCCGGGGGCGGGGCCATCGTCCCCCTCCTCCTCCGGCTCCGCCCTCTTCTGGCCCCGCTGCTCCGGCTCCTCCTGCTGCACCTGGGGGCGGGGCCGCGTCAGGACCCGCCCCCTGCGCTCCGGACCCGCCCCCTTTCCCGGAAGACCCCGCCCCCCCTTGAGACCTCCCCACCTCGGCTCCTCCCCCGAACCCGCCCCCTTCCGGGAGGCTCCAACAGGCCACACCCCCTTGCTCTGCCCGAGGCCCCGCCCTTTTTGGCCCCTCCCTATCGGGAAGCCCCGCCCCCAGTAAGGTCCCGCATGATGGTAGCTCCGCCCCCCACCAGCGAGGCCCCGCCCCTGCCGCCCTTTCCTGTCGGGAAGCCCCGCCCCTGGCGGGACCCCGCCCCATCCCTGGCCACCCCCTCCATCAGGGAGCCCCGCCCCCTCCTCCCCAAAGCCCCGCCCCCTTCCCGAGCCCCCCCAACGTGGGAGCTCCCCCCCCTCCTCATATCCCGCCCCCTCCTTGGACTCCCTGCCCACCAGGGAGCCCCGCCCCCTCCCCACAGCCCCGCCCCTTCCCATGACCCCTCCCAGCAAGGGAGTCCCGCCTCCAACAGGAACCCCGCCCCTCCCGAGCAGCCCCGCCCCCTAACAAGAAGCCCCGCCCCTCCCAACGCACAGCCCCGCCCCTAAAATGAAGCCCCTCCCCCTCCGTCACAGCCCCGCCCCATCAAGAGCCCCTGCCCCCTCCCGCAAAGCGCCGCCCCAACAAGAAACCCCGCCCCCGATACGAAGCTCCGCCCATTCCCGCACATCACCACCCCCTAACAAGCCCCGCCCCCTGACAACATGCCCCGCCCCTTCAAGAAGCCCCGCCCCGCGGCCCCCCCCGCACCTTCTCCCAGAGGCGCCTCGCGAAGCGCCTCGCGCCGCCCCCGTCGCTGTCGCCGTCGCCGACGGCCCCGTCGCGGCGGAGCCGCTCGAGCAGCTCCGCGGGGCCGCGGCTGCCCCGCGCCAGCGCCACGAGCCCCGCGGCCGCGGGGGGCCCCGCCGGGCCCGGCGGCAGCGCCCGCAGCTCGGCCCGCACCCAGCGCTCCAGCGCCGCCATGGCCGCGCCTGCCGTACGGCGCGCCCTGCGCATGCGCGGTCCCCTTCCCGCGCGCTGCGCCTGCCGTACGGCGCGTGGTGCGCATGCGCGGAGCCTTCCCGTAGCACCCTGCGCATGCGCAGCCCCCCTCCCGCGCGCACGCGCAGCTCCCTTTCGTGCCCGCCCCCTGCGCCCTGCGCATGCGCAGTCCCGCTCCTGCGCGCACTACCGCGCGGCGCGCATGCGCGCCGCTCCGTGCTCACCCCCCCCAGCCGTCGCTCCGCGCACTGCGCGCGCGCGCCGCGTCCGCCGTAACCCCCCGTGTATCCGCGCGCGCCGAATCGCCCCCTCTCCCCCCGTGCGGCCCCCCCGCGCTAACGGCGCCGTTTCCTCCCTCCCTCCTCCTCCTTCACCCCCCCCTTTCCCGGTGCCCGCAGCCCCCCCCGGGCCCAGCACGTCCTTTTCCTCTGCGCGGCTACACGCGGCGTTACGGTACGGCGGCCATTTCCCCCCCCCCCCGCGGTATACACAACTCGTCCGCGCCGTGGGCGCCGCCATGTTTGTTTATTGACGCTCCGCCCCCAGCCGCGTCTCCATGGCGACCGGCGCAGGCCCCCGGGAGGCCCCGCCCCTTCTCCCGCGGCCGCAGCAAAGCCCCGCCCCTTCCCCGCCCCCTCCCGCTAATACTGCTTCGGCCCCGCCCCCCCTCCCTCCCCGCTAAAAAAAAATAATAAAAAAAAATCCCTCTTTTGGGCTAAAAAAAACCGTTTTGGGGGAAAAAAACCCCTCCCCTCCCCCCTCAGTGCTGCTAAAAAAAGCTACAAAACGGGGGTGGGGGAGGGGAGAGCTCAGCCCCCCCCCCAAAAAAATGGCCCCTCCCCCCAAGTCTGTCGGAAGGGGGGATCATCCACGAGCGGCCCCGCCGGGGTGGGGGGGGGGTTGTTGTTGTTCCGGTTGTTGTTCCGGTTGTTGTTCCGGTTGTTGTTCCAATAGCTGGTGTTCCGGTTGCTGATTGGTGGTTGTTCTGGTTCCCGCCGTTGTTTGGGTGTTGGGGGGTTCCGCTTGTTGTTCCCATTGTTGTTGTTTGGTTGTTGTTGTTCTGGTTGTTTTTGGTTGGTTGTTGAAGTTCCAGCTGTTGCTGTTCTCACTGTTGCTGTTTGGTTCTTGTTGAGATTCCCATTGTTGTTCAGTTGTTGCTGTTCCAGTTGTTGTCGGTTGGTTGTTGGGGTTCCCGTTGCTGTTCTGGCTGATGCTGTTTGGTTGTCGATGTTTGGTGGTTGTTGGGGTTCCCGTTGCTGTTCCAGCTGTTGCTGTTTGATTGTTGTTGGGGTTCCCATTGTCACTGGTTGGTTGTTGTTGGGGTTCCCGTTGCTGTTCTGGCTGTTGCTGTTTGGTTGTGGGGTTCCCATTGTTGTTCCAGCTGTTGCTGTTCTGGCTGTTGCTGTTTGGTTGTTGTTGGTTGGCTGTTGTTGGGATTCCCGTTGTTGTTCCAGTTGTTGCTGTTCCGGTTGTTGCTGTTTGGCTGTTTTTGGAGTTCCCGTTGCTGTTCTGGCTGTTGCTGTTTGGTTGTGGGGTTCCCATTGTTGTTCCAGCTGTTGCTGTTCTGGCTGTTGCTGTTTGGTTGTTGTCGGTTGGTTGTTGTTGGGGTTCCTGTTGTCGCTGGGTGGTTGTTGTTGGGGTTCCCGTTGCTGTTCCGGCTGTTGCTGTTTGGTTGTTCTTGGTTGGCTGTTGTTGGGATTCCCGTTGTTGTTCCAGTTGTTGCTGTTCCGGTTGTTGCTGTTTGGCTGTTTTTGGAGTTCCCGTTGCTGTTCCGCCTGTTGCTGTTTGGTTGTTCTTGGTTGGCTGTTGTCGGGGTTCCCGTTCTTGTTGGGGTTCCCGTTGCTGTCCCGGTTGTTGTTGTTGTTCCGGTTGTTGCTGTTCCGGTTGTTCTCGCTCCCGTCGTCGCCGTTGGGGGGGGGGCCCAGCCCCCTCCCCGTCGCCGGGCGGTTGCCGGGGTTACCGGCGACAGGACTCGTCTGGGGGGGGGAGGGGGAGGAAATGGGGGGAGGGCCCCGGCGTCCGGGCGCCCCCCCCTCCCCATGGCCCTTAATGCCCCCCGGAACCTCCCTGCTCCCCCCCCCCATACCGGGCCCCGGCGTCCGGGTGTCTCCCCACCCCCCATCCCCAATAAAGGGCCCTGGTGTCCGGGTGTCTCCCCCCATCCCCAATAAAGGACCCAGGCGTCCGGGTCCCCCCATCCCCAATAAAGGGCCCCGGCGTCCGGGTGCCCCCCCCCCCCATAGCCCTTAATGCCCCCCGGAACCTCCCTGCTCCCCCCCCCCATACAGGGCCCAGGCGTCCGGGTGTCCCCCCCCCCCATCCCCAATAAAGGGCCCCGGCGTCCGGGTGTCCCCAACCCCATAAAGGGCCCCGGCGTCCGGGTGTCCCCCCCCTCCCCTAAAGGGCCCTGGTGTCCGGGTGTCCCCAACCCCATAAAGGGCCCAGGCGTCCGGGTGTCCCCCCCTATGCCCAATAAAGGGCCCAGGCGTCCGAGCCCCCCCCCTCCCCAATAAAGGGCCCCGGCGTCCGGGCACCCCCATCCCCAATAAAGGGCCCCAGCGTCCGGGTGTCCCCAACCCCATAAAGGGCCCCGGCGTCTGGGTGTCCCCCCCCCATCCCCAATAAAGGGCCCCGGCGTCCGGGTGTCCCCAACCCCATAAAGAGCCCAGGCGTCCGGGCACCCCCATCCCCAATAAAGGGCCCCGGTGTCCGGGTGTCCCCATCCCCAATAAAGGGCCCAGGCGTCCGGGTGTCCCCCCCCTCCCCTAAAGGGCCCAGGCGTCCGGGTGTCCCCCCCCCCCAATAAAGGGCCCAGGCGTCCGGGTGTCCCCCCCTATGCCCAATAAAGGGCCCCGGCGTCCGAGCCCCCCCCCCCCCCCCAATAAAGGGCCCTGGTGTCCGGGTCCCCCCCCAACCCCATAAAGGGCCCCGGCGTCCGAGTCCCCCCCCCCCATAAAGGGCCCCGGCGTCCGGGCTCACCCACGAGCAGCGCCCGGGCCCCCAGCCCCCCCCGCAGGCCCCGCCCCCCCTCGTCGTCCTCGTCGTCGTCGCTGTCGCCGTCGCGGGGGGGGAGGGGCGCGGGGGGGGGGCGGCTCCTCGGGGGGGCCCCAGGTCGCCCCCTCCGACGGGTAGGAGAAAATCCGCTCCAGGTCCCGGTCGCTGAACCAGATCCGGAGCTGGGGACAATGGGGACAATGGGGACAATGGGACAATGGGGACAATGGGGACATGGGGGACATTGGGGACATGGGGGACATTGGGGACAATGGGGACAATGGGGACAATGGGGACATGGGAGACATGGGAGACATGGGGGACATGGGGGACATTGGGACAATGGGGACAATGGGGGACAGTGGGGACAATGGGGACATGGGGGACATTGGGGACATGGGGGACATGGGGACATGGGAGACATTGGGGACATTGGGACAGTGGGGGACAATGGGGGACAATGGGGACATGGGGGACATTGGGGACAATGGGGACATTGGGGACATGGGGACATTGGGGACATTGGGGACATGGGAGACATTGGGGACATTGGGACAGTGGGGGACAATGGGGGACAATGGGGACATGGGGGACATTGGGGACAATGGGGACATTGGGGACATGGGGACATGGGGGACATTGGGACAATGGGGACATGGGGGACAATGGGGACATTGGGACAGTGGGGGACAATGGGGTCATTGGGGACAATGGGGACATGGGGGACATTGGGACATGGGGGACATTGGGACAATGGGGGACAATGAGGACATTGGGGGACAATGGGGGACATGGGAGACATGGGAGACACTGGGGACAATGGGGACATTGGGGACAATGGGGGACATGGGGGACATTGGGGACATGGGGGACATTGGGGACAGTGGGGACAGGGGGGACAATGGGGACATTGGGACAGTGAGGGACAATGGGGTCATTGGGGACATGGGGACATGGGGGACATTGGGACAATGGGGGACAATGAGGACATTGGGGGACAATGGGGGACATGGGAGACATGGGAGACACTGGGGACAATGGGGACATTGGGGACAATGGGGGACATGGGGGACATTGGGGACATGGGGGACATTGGGGACAGTGGGGACAGGGGGGACAATGGGGACATTGGGACAGTGAGGGACAATGGGGTCATTGGGGACATGGGGACATGGGGGACATTGGGACAATGGGGGACAATGAGGACATTGGGGGACAATGGGAGACATGGGAGACATTGGGGACAATGGGGACATTGGGGACATTGGGGACATGGGGACATGGGGGACAATGGGGACAATGGGGACATGGGAGACATTTGGGACATTGGGGACATGGGGGGACATTGGGGACATTGGGGACATGGAGGACATTGGGGGACATGGGGGACATTGGGACAATGGGGGACAATGGGGACATGGGGGACATGGGGGACATGGGGGACAATGGGGACAATGGGGACATGGGGGACATGAGGCACATGGGGGACAATGGGGGACATTGGGACAATGGAGACATGAGGGACATGGGGGACACTGGGCGACATGGGGGACATTGGGACAATGGGGACAATGGGGGACAATGGGGACATGGGAGACATGGAAGACACTGGGGACAATGGGGTCATTGGGGACAATGGGGGACATGGGGGACATTGGGGGACATTGGGGACATTGGGACAGTGGGGGACAATGGGGTCATTGGGGACAATGGGGACATAGGGGACATTGGGAGACACTGGGGACAATGGGGGGATATTGGGGATAATGGGGACATAGGGAGACATTGGGGGACATGGGGGGACATTGGGGACAATAGGGGGATATTGGGGACATGGAGGATGTTGGGGACATGGGGGGATATTGGGGGACGATGGGGGACATTGGGGACAATAAGGGACATTGGGGGACATTGGGCGACATGGGAGACATTGGGGACAGTGGGGGACAATGGGAGGACATGGGGGACATTGGGGGATATTGGGGACAATGGGGGGATATTGGGGACAATGGGGGACATGGGGAGATATGGGGGGCCATAGGGACATTTGGGGACATTGGGGACAACGGGGACATGGGGGACGTTGGGGACATGGGAGACATGGGGGACATGAGGGTCAATGGGGGTTATTGGGGACAATGGGGATATTGGGGACAATGGGGGGCATAGGAGACAATGGGAGGACATTGTGGGGACATTGAGGACAAAGGTAGGACATGGGGGACAATGGGGACATGGGGAGACATTTGGGGACAATGGGGGGACATTGAGGACAATGGGGGGACATGGGGAAATGGGGGACATTGGGGATAATGGGGGGATATTGGGGACATGGGGGACATGGGGAGATATGGGAGGCCATAGGGACATTTGGGGACATTGGGGACAACGGGGACATGGAGGATGTTGGTTACATGGGGGGATATTGGGGGACATTGGGGACAATAGGGGACATTGGGGACAATGGGGGACATTGGGGATGTTGGGGGACATGGAGCGACATGAGGGGACATAGGGGGACATGGGGGGACATTGGGGACAACGGGGACATGGGGGGACCTTGGGGCCATCCCAGGGATGGGGACACGCCGGGGGGGGGGGAGGTGTCACCTTGGGGACATCCCCCCCCCGGGGAGGTGACAACCCGCCCCCCCCGCCGTCCCCATGGCAACTAATCCCCCCCCCCCCCGGCTTAACCGCAATTAGCGGGAGCCAATTAGCGCCGGGGGGGGGAGGGGCCGCGGCGGCCGCCCCTCCCCCCCCCCCCCGGTTCCTGTTTTCACCCCCCCCCCCCGCCGCCCCTCCCCCCCCCCGAGGGGCCCCGGCGTCCGGGCGCGGCCGCCGCTTCCGCCGCGGGGGCGGGGGGGGAGGGGCGGGGAGGAAGCGCCCGCGGGGCCCCGGCGTCCGGGCGCCCAACCCCCCCCCCCCGGGCCCCGTGTCCCCAATGTCCCCAACGTCCCCCCATGTCCCCAAGGTCCCCCCGTGTCCCCTCATGTCCCCCCGTGTCCCCTCATGTCCCCAATGTCCCCCAATGTCCCCCCGTGTCCCCAAGGTCCCCCCATGTCCCCAACATCCCCCAATGTCCCCCCATGTCCCTCCATGTCCCCCCCCTGGGCCCAGGTGTCTGGGATGGGGGGGCGACATTGGGGGGGGGGGAAATGGGGACAGGGACCCTGGAGGGACATGGGGACATTGGGGACATAGGGGGACACCGGGGTGACACAGGGGACCCTATGGGGACAGCACGGACCCCAGGAGGGCACAGGGTGACACAGGGGGACAGGGAGGGGACAGGAAGGACAAGAGGGACCCGGGGGGACCCGACTGACACAGAGGGTGACACGGGGGGACACGGAGGGGACCAGGGAGGACCCGGGGCTGCAGGGGACACGGGGGGTGACATGGGGGGGGGACACGGGGGGTGACACGGGGGGGGACACGGGGGGTGACACGGGGGGGGTGACACAGGGGGACAGGGGGGGTGACACGGGGGGGGTGACACAGGGGGACACGGGGGGTGACACGGGGGGGGACGCAGAAGGTGACAGGGGCTGACACGGGTGACACGGGGTGACACAGGTGACATGGGGGACACAGAGGGTGACACTGGTGACGGGGGTGACACAGGGGTGACCTGGGGGGGTGACGCAGGGGTGACCTGGGGTGATGTGGGGGACACAGCGGGTGACACAGGTCACTGGGGGGGGTGACACGGGGGGGACACCGGTGACACAAAGGGTGATGTGGGGTGACACAAGGGGAACACAGGTGACATAGGGGTGACATGGGGATGACAGGGGTGACACAGGTGACAGGGGCGACAGGGGGTGACATGGGGTGACACGGAGGTGACAGGGTGACACAGGGGACACGGGATGACACAGGGTGATGCAGGGGTGACACAGGTGACATGGGGTGACACAGGATGATGTGGGGGTGACACAGGTGACAGGGCGACACAGGCTGATGGGGTGACACAGGGGAGACAGGGGGGTGACATGGGGGTGACGCAGGTGACATGGGGTGACACGGAGGTGACGGGGGTGACACAGGGGACACCGGCTGATGTGAGGGTGACACAGGGTGACACAGGTGACATGGGGGTGATACAGCTGACATGGGGTGACACAGGTGACAGGAGCTGACACGGGAGTGACACACGGTGACACGGGGGTGACACAGGTGACATGGGGTGACACACAAGTGACATGAGGTGACACAGGTGACAGGAGCTGACACGGGGTGACACGAGTGACACAGGTGACACGGGGGTGACATGAGGGTGACACAGCTGACATGGGGTGACACAGGTGACAGGAGCTGACACGGGGTGACACGAGTGACACGGGGTGACACGGGGTGACACAGGGTGACACGGGGTGACACAGGTGACATGGGGTGACACACAAGTGACATGAGGTGACACAGGTGACAGGAGCTGACACGGGGTGACACGAGTGACACAGGTGACACGGGGGTGACACAGGGTGACATGAGGGTGACACAGCTGACATGGGGTGACACAGGTGACAGGAGCTGACACAGGGTGACATGGGGTGACACGGGGGTGACACAGGGTGACACGAGTGACACGGGGGTGACACGGGGTGACACGGGGTGACACAGGGTGACACGGGGGTGACACAGGGTGACATGAGGGTGACACAGCTGACATGGGGTGACACAGGTGACAAGAGCTGACACGGGGTGACACGGGGTGACACGGGGGTGACACAGGGTGACATGAGTGACACAGGTGACACAGGTGACATGGGGTGACACGGGGTGACACGGGGTGACACAGGGTGACACAAGTGACACGGGGGTGACACAGGTGACACGGGTGACACGGGGGCCGGCGCCGCTCGCACCTTCTTGCGCCCGGGGTGGCTCTTGGCCAGGCAGGAGCGGGACAGGGCCAGGTACCCCCCGATGACCTGGATCTGCTCGGCCGTGGGGTAGCGCCGCGCGGGGACGTCGCCCTTGGGGACATCCTTGGGGACATCGTCCTTGGGGACGTCGTCCTTGGGGACGTCGCGGCGCGGCCGCACCGTGATGGTGTTGCCGCTGCGGCGCTGCAGGGCCGGGTGGCCCGGGGGGCGCCCGCGCGACATGGCCGCCGGCCCCGCGGGTGGCACCGTCACCGTCGCCGTGGGTGTCACCGTCACCGCGGATGTCACCGTCACCGCCGATGTCACCGTCACCGCGGATGTCACCGTCGCGGTGGGTGTCACCGTCGTGGTGGGTGTCACCGTCGCGGTGGGTGTCACCGTCACTGCGGGTGTCACCGTCACCGTGGGTGTCACCATGACGTCCCCCTGCGAGGGGGAGGGGCCTCCCAGGGCCACCTCCCCGCGGTGCCGCGTGGGGCCCCCTGGTGTCACCACAGGGGGTGTCATGGCCGCCGTTGGAGGCGTCATGGCCGCCGTTGGAGGTGTCATGGCTGCCATTGGGGGTGTCATGGCTGCCGTGGTGGGTGTCATGGCCGCCGCCGTGGGGGACGTCGCGGGGGGTGTCATGGCCGCCGCGGTGGAGGGGGGTGTCATGGCCGCCCCCGCGCTGGGCGCCATGTTGGCCGTCATGGCCGCCCCCGCGGGCGGTGTCATGGCCGCCGCGGCGGGGGCCGCCATGTTGGCCGTCATGGCCGCCGCTCGCCAGCCCCTCCCCGGCCCCCCGGCCGCCCTGGTGGCCCCGATGTCCCCAGGTGTCCCCTGGCCCATGGAGGCCACCAGCTCCTTGACCGTCCCCTGGCCCTTGGTGGCCCCCGTGTCCCCAAGTGTCCCCTGTCCCATGGTGGCCCCTAAGTCCCCAGGTGTCCCCTGGCCCTCGAGGGCCCTGGTGGCCCCGATGTCCCCACTTGTCCCCTGTCCCATGGAGGCCACCAGCTCCTTGACCGTCCCCTGGCCCTTGGGGACACTCGGGGCCACCAGGTCCCCAACTGTCCCCTGGCCCTTGGTGGCCTCCGAGTCCCCGAGTGTCCCCTGGCCCTTGGTGGCCCCCAGGTCATTGACTGCCCCGTGGCCCTTGGTGGCCCCAAATGTCCCCAAGTGTCCCTTGGTGGCCCCCGTGTCCCCAAGTGTCCCCTGGCCCTTGGTGGCCCCCAGGTCACCGAGTGTCCCGTGGCCCTTGGTGGCCTCTGCGTCCCCGAGCGCCCCCTGCCCCATGGAGGCCACCAAGCCCTTGACCGTCCCCTGTCCCTTGGCGGCCCCCGTGTCCCCAGGTGTCCCCTGTCCCTTGGTGTCCCCGCGCGTCCCCTGCGCCCGGGTGTCCCCGTGTCCCCGCGGGAGCCCCCCGGTGCTGAGCGAGCGCCCGGGGGGGTTCGAGAAGCGGCTGCGCAGGCGGCTCACGCGGCCCCGCGCCGGCCCCGCGTCGTCCCCGACGTCGTCCCCGACGACGTCCCCGGTGTCCCCGGTGTCCCCGGTGTCCCCGCGGGGGCCGGCGGCCGCCCGCGCCCGGCGCCGCTGCAGCAGCTCCCGCTGCCAGGGCGGCCGCGGCGGCTCCGCGGGGCCGTCCCGGCGCCAGCCCGGGACCGCCATGGACCTGCGGGCGGAGGGGCCCAGGCGTCCGGGAAAGGGCCCCGGCGTCCGGGAAAGGGCCCTGGCGTCCGGGAAAGGGATCCCAAGAGTCCGGGAAAGGGGTCCCAAGAGTCCGGGAAAGGGCCCAGGCGTCCGGGAAAGGGATCCCAAGAGTCCGGGAAAGGGATCTCAGGAGTCTGGGAAAGGGCCCAGGCGTCCGGGAAAGGGCCCAGGCGTCCGGGAAAGGGGCCCAGGAGTCCGGGAAAGGGCCCCGGCGTCCGGGAAAGGGATCCCAAGAGTCCAGGAAAGGGCCCCGGCGTCCGGGAATGGGATCCCAAGAGTCTGGGAAAGGGATCCCAGGAGCTAGGGGGGAATCCAATGGATTGGAGGGGCCCCAGTGTCCGGGAAAGGGCCCCGGCGTCCGGGAATGGGATCCCAAGAGTCCGGGAAAGGGATCTCAGGAGTCTGAGAAAGGGCCCCGGCGTCCGGGAAAGGGATCCCAGGCGTCCGGGAAAGGGATCCCAGGAGTCTGGGAAAGGGCCCAGGCGTCCGGGAAAAGGCCCTGGCATCCGGGAAAGGGATCCCAGGAGTCCAGGAAAGGGGTCCCAGGGGGGATCCAATGGATTGGAGGGGCCCAGGCATCCGGGAAAGGGCCCAGGCAACCGGGAATGGGATCCCAGGAGTCCGGGAAAGGGGTCCCAGGGGCTGTGGGGGACCCAGTGGATTGGAGGGGCCCAGGCGTCCGGGAATGGGATCCCAGGAGTCTGGGAAAGGGATCCCAGGAACTAAGGGGAATCCAATGGATTGGAGGGGCCCACGCGTCCGGGAAAGGGCCCAGGCGTCCGGGAATGGGATCCCAGGAGCTAGGGGGGATCCAATGGATTGGAGGGGCCCCAGGGTCTGGGAAAGGGCCCAGGTGTCCTTGAATGGGCCCAAGTGTCCGGGAAAGGGATCTCAGGAACTAGGGGGGACCCAGTGGATTGGGGGGGCCCAGGGATCCGGGAAAGGGCCCAGGCGTCCGGGGATGGGATCCCACGGGTCCAGGAAAGGGATCCTAGGAACTAGGGGGGACCCAATGGATCAGAGGGGCCCAGGTGTCCGGGAATGGGATCCCAGGAGCTAGGGGGGACCCAATGGATCAGAGGGGCCCAGGTGTCCGGGGGGGCCCAGGCATCCGGGAATGGGATCCCAGGGGGTGGGGGGGACCCAATGGATTGGAGGGGTCCCGGTGTCCGGGGAGGCCCCAGTGTCTGGGAAAGGGCCCAGGCGTCCGGGAAAGGGCCCTGGTGTTCCAGGAATGGGATCCCAAGAGTCCGGGAAAGGGATCCCAGGGGCTAGGGGGGATTCAATGGATTGGAGGGGCCCAGGCATCCGGGAAAGGGCCCAGGCATCCGGGAATGGGATCCCACGAGTCCAGGAAAGGGATCCTAGGAACTAGGGGGGACCCAATGGATCAGAGGGGCCCAGGTGTCCGGGGGGGCCCAGGCATCCGGGAATGGGATCCCAGGGGGTGGGGGGGACCCAATGGATTGGAGGGGTCCCGGTGTCCGGGGAGGCCCCAGTGTCTGGGAAAGGGCCCAGGCGTCCGGGAAAGGGATCCCAAGGGCTGGGGGGGACCCAATGGGTCAGGGGGACCCCAGAGTCCAGGAAAGGGCCCAGGAGTCCGGGAGGGGCCCAGGAGTCCGGGAAAGGGATCCCAGGAGCTAGGGGGGACCCAATGGATTGGAAGGGCCCAGGCGTCCGGGAGGGGAATCCCGGTGCCTACGAGGGGCCCCGGCGTCCGGGAGGGAGGAGGGGGGGGACCCCCCCGGGCCGGGAGGGGGATCCCGGGAGGGGCCCCGGCGTCCGGGAGGGGGATCCCAGGGGCCGGGGGGGACCCGAGGGCCGGGAGGGGGATCCCGGGAAGGGGCCCCGGCGTCCGGGCGCGGCGCGGGGTGTGGCCAGAGGGAGCCGGGATGGGATGGGGGGGGGGGGGGGGGCACAATCTCAGTCCTCTCCCCCCTCCCGCACAGAGGGGCCCAGGCGTCCGGGTGGGGGGGGGGGCGGGTACTCACCCCGGGATGCGGCTGGGGGGGCCCCGGCGTCCGGGGCGGCGGCGCTGGGCGGGGGGGGGAGGGAGCGGGAGGGCTCGCGGGGGCCCAGGCGTCCGGGGGGGGGGGCGGGGCGGGGTCAGAGCCGAAAAAGCCGCCCGGAACCGGCGGGGGGGGGAGGGGAGGGAGGGGGCCCCGGCGTCCGGGCGGGGGGGGGGGGGGCCCAGGCGTCCGGGAGGGACCCCGGGGGGGGGGGTCTTTGTGTACGGATGGGGGGGGGGGAGAGGAAGAGGGATGGGCGGGGCTTGTGAGAGGGGGCGGGGCTTGTGGAAGGGGGCGGGGCCTCCGGGCGTTATTGTAGGGTCGAGGCCGCCCGGACGCCGGGGTTGGGGGGGGATTAGGGGCCCCGGCGTCCGGGAGCCGCCCTGACCCCGATCCGCTGCTGGTGGCCGGGGAGGGGCCCCGGCGTCCGGGCGCCCTTGACCCCATCCCTAAGGGGGGCCCAGGCGTCCGGGCGCCCTATCCAGGGAGGGCCCAGGCGTCCGGGTACCCCTGACTCCCCCCCAGGGAGGGGCCCAGGCGTCCGGGTGCCCCTGACCTCCCCCCAGGGAGGGGCCCAGGCGTCCGGGCGCCCTTTCCAGGGAGGGGCCCCGGCGTCCGGGCGCCCCTGACCCCAATCCCTAAGGGGGGCCCAGGCGTCCGGGCGCCCTATCCAGGGAGGGGCCCGGGCGTCCGGGTACCCCTGACTCCCCCCCAGGGAGGGGCCCCGGCGTCCGGGCGCCCTTGACCCCATCCCTAAGGAGGGCCCCGGCGTCCGGGCGCCCTTTCCAGGGAGGGGCCCAGGCGTCCGGGCGGCGGCTGAGTCAGCGCTTGGGGCGGGGGCGGCTCCGTGTCCCCAATGTCCCCTCCCCGCGGTGGCACCTCGGGGCACCCCTCCCCCCGCCCCGGTGGCCCCTATTTAGGGCCCAGGTGGCCCCTGTCCCCGCTGTCCCCTGTCCCCTGCGGTGACACCGGCCATGGAGCCACCGGCCGCCCTGGGGCTCCTCCTGCTGCTGCTGCTGAGCCTGAGAGGTGGGAGCTGGGGACAAGGGGACATGGGGGGACATTGGGGACATGGGGACATTGGGGACATGGGGGAACATTGGGGACATGGGGGAACATTGGGGACATGGGTGGACATGGGGGGACATTGGGGACATGGGGACATTGGGGACATGGGGGACATGGGGGGACATTGGGGACATGGGGGGACCTTGGGGACATGGGGGACATGGGGGGACATTGGGACACTGGGGACATTGGGGACATGGGGGACATGGGGGGACATTGGGGACATGGGGGGACCTTGGGGACATGGGAGGACATGGGGGGACATTGGGGACACGGGGACATTGGGGACATGGGGGACATGGGGGGACATTGGGGACATGGGGGGACATTGGGGACATGGGGACATTGGGGACATGGGGGACATGGGGGGACATTGGGGACATAGAGGGACATTGGGGACATGGGGGACATTGGGGACATGGGGACATTGGGGACATGGGGACATTGGGGGACATCGGGGACATTGGGGACATGGGGGACATGGGGGGACATTGGGACATTGGGGACATGGAGGGACATGGGACATGGGGGACATTGGGGACACGGGGACATTTAGGACATTTGGGACATTTGGGACATTGGGGACACGGGGACATTGGGGACATTGGGGACATTGGGGACATGGGGACATTGGGGGACATTGGGGACACGGGGACATTGGGGACATGGGGACATTGGGGACCCTCCTCCAGGCTGCTCCGGCCGCTGCGATCCCAGCGGCTCCCGCCTGGCCCCGGAGCCGGATCCCTGCGATGAACCCGGAGCCGCGGGATCCTCCGGAAGCGGCGCCGGATCCTACGGATCAGCGGGATCCTATGGGGGTGGATCGGGATCCTATGGACTGCCGGGCTCCTATGGAAGCGCTTCCAGCTCCTATGGGGGCGGATCGGGATCATATGGATCGGGGGGATCCTATGGATCAATAGGATCCTACGGAAGCGGCTCCGGCTCCTCCGGGGGAGGCTCCATGGGATCCTATGGTCTCCCGGGATCCTACGGAGCTGGAGCAACCTCTGGGGGCCAATTGGGATCCTATGGGGGAGCGGGATCCTATGGGAGCGGCTCCGGATCCGGGAGACCCGGATCCCAGGGCGGAAGCGGATCCGGAGCCTCCGGAGCATCGGGATCCTCTGGCAGCAGCTCCGGATCCTACAAGTTGCCGGATGCCTATGGGGATGAGGCAGGATCCTATGGGGGCGGATCTGGGTCCTATGGAGGCGGATCGGGATCCTATGGGGGATCGGGATCCTATGGGGGATCGGGATCCTATGGGGGCGGATCAGGATCCTATGGAGGCGGATCCGGATCCTATGGGGGATTGGGATCCTACAGCGGGTCCCGGCACCCGGTGTACAAGAATCCCGGGATCCCCTTCGTGCCGGGGCCGCAGGATCCCGCCCGGATCGGGGGCCACATCCCCGTGCGCCGCCGGCCCGGAGCCGGGACGGGAGCCGGAGCCGGGACGGAATATGGGATGGGAGGCGGGATGGGAGCCGGAGCCGGATCTGGGACGGGATACGGGATGGGATCCGGAGCCGGATCCCGCCTAGGGATGGGATCTGGATCCCGCCTAGGGATGGGATCTGGGACGGAATACGGGATGGGATCTGGAAGCAGCTCCAGCTCTGGGATGGGATCTGGATCTGGATTGGGATCCCGCCCTGGGATGGGATCTGGATTGGGATCCCGCCCTGGGATGGGATCTGGATCTGGATTGGGATCCCGCCCTGGGATGGGATCTGGAAGCAGCTCCAGCTCTGGGATGGGATCTGGATCTGGATTGGGATCCCGCCCTGGGATGGGATCTGGATTGGGATCCCGCCCTGGGATGGGATCTGGATCTGGATTGGGATCCCGCCTGGGATGGGATCTGGAAGCAGCTCCAGCTCCGGGATGGGCTCCGGATCAGGGACAGGATCCGGGATGGGCTCTGGATCCCGTCCATGGATGGGAACCGGGATGGGCTCCGGATCCGGGACAGGATCCGGGATGGGATCTGGATCCCGTCCTGGGATGGGCTCCGGATTTGGGACAGGATCCGGGATGGGCTCCGGCTCCGGGACGGGATCCGGATCCCGCCCTGGGATGGGATCCGGGAGCGGCTCCGGGACGGGCTCCGGAACCGGCTCCGCCTCCAGCTCCGGCGAATCCCAATCCAGCTGCGGAGGCTGCGACAAGTAGGAGCTCCCGGACGCCGGGGCCCTCCCGGACGCCGGGGCCCTCCCCGGTGGCCCCGTTTCCTGCATCCCAATAAAGTGGTGGCATCGGGATGGGCCACATCCTGCACGTGTCGCCCCGTGTCACCTCCCGTGTCCCACATGCCACCTGCATGTGTCACCTGTCACCTGCAAGTGTCACCTCCCTGCGTCCCCGTGTGTCATCTCCAAGTGTCACCTCCAAGTGTCACCTCCAAGTGTCACCTCCAAGTGTCACCTCCCCATGTCCCCACGTGCCACCTCCCTGTGTCACCTCCCTGTGTCACCCCCCTCTGTCACCTCCCCATGTCCCCACGTGCCACCTCCATGTGTCACCTCCATGTGTCACCTCCAAGTGTCACCTCCCCGCGTCCCCATGTGTCATCTCCAAGTGTCACCTCCAGGTGTTACCTCCAAGTGTCACCTCGTCCCCATGTCCCCACGTGCCATCCCATGTCCCCATGTGCCACCTCCCTGTGTCACCCCCCTCTGTCACCTCCCCGCGTCCCCATGTGTCATCTCCAAGTGTCACCTCCAGGTGTTACCTCCAAGTGTCACCTCCCCATGTCCCCACGTGCCATCCCATGTCCCCATGTGCCACCTCCCTGTGTCACCCCCCTCTGTCACCTCCCCATGTCCCCACGTGCCACCTCCCTGTGTCACCTCCAAGTGTCACCTCCCTGTGTCACCCCCCTCTGTCACCTCCCCATGTCCCCACGTGCCACCTCCCTGTGCCACCTCCCTGTGTCCACCCCCTCTGTCACCTCCCCATGTCCCCACGTGCCACCTCCCTGTGTCACCTCCAAGTGTCACCCCCCTCTGTCACCTTCCCCGTGTCCCCAGGTGTCCCTGGGCCTCTCCCAGCCCCACCCGGGGCCATTGGGGACATCGAGGTGACACCCCCGGCCATGGCCCCAAACCTGCCCCGGGGGGAGGGACGGGGACAGTGACACCCCCCCCCCCCCCCGGACGCCTGGGCCCCCCTGGGGCAATGGGGGGGAGGGGGGAGGGCCCAGGCGTCCGGCCCCGCCCCCCGCTGGACACCCCATAAGGAGCCCCCGGGGGGGGCCGGGCCCCAGCGCAGCCAGCGGAGCCGGAGCCGCCAGGTAGGAGCGCCCGGACGCCGGGGCCCTTCCCGACCCCTGGGCCCTTTCCCAGTTACCTGGGTCCCTTTCCCGGACTCCTGGGCCCCTTTCCCGGAATCCTGGGCCCTTTCCCGGACTCCTGGGCCCCTTTCCCGGACTCCTGGGCCCCTTTCCCGGACACCTGGGCCACTTTCCTGGACCCCTGGCCCCTTTCCCGACTCCCAAGCCCTTTCCCCAGTTACCTGGGCCCCTTTCCCAGACACTTGGGCCCCTTTCCCGGACACTTGGGCCCCTTTCCCGACTCCTGGGCCTTTTCCCGGACTCCTGGGCCCTTTCCCAGACACCTGGGCCCTTTCCCAGACACCTGGGCCCTTTCCCAGTTACCTGGGCCCCTTTCCCGGACTCCTGGGCCCCTTTCCCGGACACCTGGGCCCTTTCCCGGACACCTGGCCCCTTTCCCGGAATCCTGGTCCCTTTCCCCAGTTACCTGGGCCCCTTTCCCGGTCACCTGGGCCCCTTTCCCGGACTCCTGGGCCCCTTTCCCGGAATCCTGGGCTCTTTCCCGGACACCTGGGCCCCTTTCCCGGACTCCTGGGCCCTTTCCCGGACACCTGGGCCCTTTCCCGGACTCCCAAGCCCTTTCCCAGTTACCTGGGTCCCTTTCCCAGACACTTGGGCCCCTTTCCCAGACACCTGGGCCCTTTCCCGGACTCCTGGGCCGCTTTCCCCGGACACCTGGCCCCTTTCCTGGACTCCCAGACCCTTTCCTGGTTACCTGGGTCTCTTTCCCAGACTCCTGGCCCCTTTCCTGGAATCCTGGTCCCCTTCCCGGACTCCTGGGCCCCTCCGTTTGGGGCGGGGGGGGGGAGGGGCACAGGGAGAAGCTCCAGGACACGAAGGGGGGCGGGGGTGGGGGGGGGTCCCGGACGCCGGGCCCCTCCTGACCCCCCCCTCCCCCCCTCCCTTTGCAGCATGTCGGACCCCGCCCCCTCCCCCCAGCGCGGGGACCCGCCCGCGCCCCGCCCCCCCCGCCCCGACGAGCCCCGCCCCCCCGGGCCCCTCCTCCCGCTGGCCCCGTGGCCGCCCCTCCCCCGCCCGGACGGGGATGGGGGCGGGGCCGGGGGCGGGGCCGGGGGCGGGGCCAGGCAGTGACCGCGCCCCCCCCCCCCCAATCCTGCGATGTCCCCAAGAGGAGCCACCGTCACCCCCCTGGACCAATGGGGTGTCCCCAAGACCCCTTGGACCAATGAGGTGTTCCCAATATCATCCCCCGGGCCCCGTGGACCAATGGGATGTCCCCAAGAAGAGCCAATGTCACCCCCTGGACCAATGGGATGTCCCCAATGTCACCCTCTGGGCCCCATGGACCAATGGGACGTCCCCAAGAGGAGCCACCAGTGACCTGACCCCATGAGATGTCCCCAAGAGGAGCCACTGTCACCCCACGGACCCCATGGACCAATGGGACGTTCCCAAGAGGAGCCACCAGTGACCTGATCCCCATGGATGTCCCCAAGAGGAGCCACCGTCACCCCACGGACCCCATGGACCAATGGGACGTCCCCAAGAGGAGCCACCATCGTCCTGATCCCCATGAGACGTCCCCAAGAGGAGCCACCATCACCCCATGGACCCCATGGACCAAGGGACATCCCCAATGTCACCCCATGGAGCCCATTGGATGTCCCCAAGAGGAGCCACCATCGTCCTGATCCCCATGAGATGTCCCCAAGAGGAGCCACCGTCACCCCCATGGATCCCATGGACCAAGGAGACATCCCCAGTGTCACCCCATGGACCCCATTGGCCAATGGGATGTCCCCAAGAGGAGCCACCATCACCCCATGGACCAATGGGGTGGCCCAATGTCACCCATGGGACGTCCCCAGGAGCCACCGCTGCCCCCCTGTCCCCGGTGCCCCCCCAGTGCCCCCCGGTCCCCATTAAAGTCCTCCCTGTCGCTGCTCCCGGTGCCACCTCGGACGCCTGGGCCCCGCGGGGGGGGGACGGGTGGCCCTTGGGGACGTCCCTGTCCCCAGAGACGACGGGGGTGGGACGCGGGGGACAGGATGGGGACCCGCCCCCTCCTGAGGCAGCGCGCTGCTCCGCCCCCTCCTGAGGTAACTCCCGTTACCATTGGCTGCCGCAATAGCGCCGCCCCGCCTCCTCCTGAGGTAACTCCCGCCGCCATTGGCTGTGGCCCAGCGCGCCGCCCCGCCTCCTCCTGAGGTAACTCCCGCTCCCATTGGCTGCCGCCCACAGAGCGGCCCGCCGCCTCCTGAGGTAACTCCCGCTGCCATTGGCTGCCGCCCAGCGCGCCGCCCCGCCTCCTCCTGAGGTAACTCCGCTGCCATGGCCGGCGCCGAGCAGCTCCGTCCCCTCCTGAGGTAACTCCCGCTCCCATTGGCTGCCGCCCACAGAGCGGCCCCGCCCCCTCCTGAGGTAACTCCTCGAGGCCGCCCCGGCCCGGGGACAACGGGCGGCGACGGCGACACCGGGGACACCGGGGACACGGTGGCACTTTGGCAGGAAACACCTTTATTGGCCCGGGTCTCGTGGCGCCGCCTTTGGCCTCACTCCGATTTCTGATGAGGGAGGACAGGGACGTGTGAGGGGACATCGGTGGCCCCGAGGGACTCGGATGTCCCCAGGTGTCCCAGGTGTCACCCAGGGGACGTCGGTGGCCCCAAGGGGGACATGGGTGTCACTCAGGGGGACACAGGTAACCCCAAGGGACCTGGGCAGCCCCAAGGTGACATGGGCAGCCCCAAGGGACCCAGGTGTCACCCAGGGCACATTGGTGGCCCCAAGGGGACCCAGGTGTCACCCAGGGTGCCCCGGTGGCCCCAGGGGGACATGGGAGTCACTCAGGGGGACACAGTAACCCCAAGGGACCTGGGTGGCCCCAAGGTAACATGGGCAGCCCCAAGGGGACCCAGGTGTCACCCAGGGCACATTGGTGGCCCCAAGGGGACCCAGGTGTCACCCAGGGTGCCCCGGTGGCCCCAGGGGGACATGGGTGTCACTCAGGGGGACACAGGTAACCCCAAGGGACCTGGGTGGCCCCAAGGTAACATGGGCAGCCCCAAGGGGACCCAGGTGTCACCCAGGGCACATTGGTGGCCCCAAAGGACCCCGGTGGCCCCAAGGGGACCCAGGTGTCACCCAGGGGACATTGGTGGCCCAAGGGACCCAGGTGTCACCCAGGGTGCCCAGGTGGCCCCAGGGGGACATGGGTGTCACTCAGGGGGACCCAGGTAACCCCAAGGGACATGGATGGCCCCAAGGTGACATCAGTGGCCCCAAGGGGACCCAGGTGTCACCCAGGGCACATTGGTGGCCCCAGGGGGACATGGGTGTCACTCAGGGGGACACAGGTAACCCCAAGGGACCTGGGTGGCCCCAAGGTGACATCGGTGGCACCAAGGGGATCCAGGTGTCACCCAGGGGACATTGGTGGCCCAAGGGGACCCAGGTGTCACTCGGGGGGACACAGGTAACCCCAAGGGACCTGGGTGGCCCCAAGGTGACATGGGCAGCCCCAAGGGGACCCAGGTGTCACCCAGGGGGACGGTCACTTTACCTGGCTCTTGTCGCGGGGCTGCGGCGCTGCGGGAGGAAGAGGAGGGTGAGGTGGCCGCGGTGGCCGCGTGGGGACAGGGGGACACATGGGGACAATCCTCACCGGAGCCCCCGAGCCACCGGAAGAGGCCGTAGAGGACGAAGGTGACAAGGAAGAGCCCCACGGAGTCCTCGATGCTGGGACCCTCCGCTCCTGTGGGGACAAGGACAGGGACGGGGGTGGCACCGAGCCTGGCTCTGGTGTCCCCTGGTGTCCCCAAGGCCAGTCCTGGTGTCCCCAAGCCCGTCCCTGCTGTCTCCAAACCTGTTCTCAGTGTCCCCAAACCCACTCTCGGTGTCCCCAAGCCCATTCCTCCTGTCCCCAAGCCTGTCCCCGGTGTCCCCAAACCCATTCTCAATGTCCCCAAGCCTGTCCCTGCTGTCCCCAGACCCATTCTCAGTGTCCCCAAGCCCATCCCTGGTGTCCCCAAGCCTGTCCCCACTGTCCCCAAGCCCATCCCCAGTGTCTCCAAGCCCGTCCCCAGTGTCCCAAAGCCTGTCCCTGCTGTCCCCGCTGTCCCCAAGCCCATCCCTAGTGTCCCCAAGCCCGTCCCCAGTGTCCCAAAGCCCATCCTCTCTGTCCCCAAACTCATCCCCACTGTCCCCAAGCCCGTCCCCGCTGTCCCCAAGCCCATCCCTGCTGTCCCCAGACCCATTCTCAATGTCCCCAGACCCATTCTCAATGTCCCCAAGCCCGTCCCCGCTGTCCCCAAGCCCATCCCTGCTGTCCCCAGACCCATTCTCAATGTCCCCAGACTCATTCTCAATGTCCCCAAGCCCGTCCCTGCTGTCCCCAAACCCAATGTCCCCAAGCCCGTCCCCGCTGTCCCCAGACCCATTCTCAATGTCCCCAGACCCATTCTCAATGTCCCCAAGCCCGTCCCCGCTGTCCCCAGACCCATTCTCAATGTCCCCAAGCCCGTCCCTGCTGTCCCCAAGCCCGGCCCTGCTGTCCCCAGACTCATTCTCAATGTCCCCAAGCCCGTCCCCGCTGTCCCCAGACCCATTCTCAATGTCCCCAGACTCATTCTCAATGTCCCCAAGCCCGTCCCCGCTGTCCCCGAGCCCCTCCGCTCACCGGCCACCTGCAGCCGCAGGGTGACGCGCAGCGGGGCCGCCAGCGCCTCGTGGGCCACCACGCAGGCGCACGTGTCCCCGTGCTCCCCGAGCCGCGCCGGGGACAGGCGGACGCCGTGACGCCGCCCGAAGGTGCCATCGGCGGCCACCGCGTGGCCCGAGCCCCACGTGTCCCCGAGGGGCCGCCAGGCGCCGCCGTCCCCCGCGCGCCGCTGCCACGTCACCGTCACGTCCAGCGGGTAGAAGCCACCGGTGTCACAGAGCAGCTCGGCCCGGTGGCCCGGGGCCACCACGAGGGGCGACGGGGACAGCGTCACCTTGGGCGGCTCTGCAGGGGACAAGCGGCGTCGCCGAGGGTTCCCTATGGATCCTATAGGCTGTGTATGGCTTGTCCCTTGTCCCCATGTCCCTGTGTCCCCTCGTGTCGTGTCCCTACGTCCCCTCATGTCCCTGTGTCCCCTGCTCATCCGTGTCCCATGTCCCGTGTCTCCCCATGTGCCCGTGCCCCTCTGTGTCCCCTGCTCCTGTGTCCCCTCATGTCCTTCCACATCCCCATGTCCCCCCATGTCCCCTCGTGTCCCCTCATGTCCCCTCATGTGCCCCCATGTCCCCCGTGTCTCCCCATCTCCCCCATCCCCCCACGTCTCCCCGTGTCTCCGTGTCTTCTGTGTCCCATATCCCGTGTCCCACCATGTCCCTTGTGTCCCCCCATGTCCCCCGTCCCCCATGTCCGCACATCCCCCCGTGTCCCCATGTCCCCCATGTCCCGTGTCCCCTGTACCCATCTCCCCGTCCCCCTGTCTCCCCCATGTCCGCCATGTCCCCACGTCCCCCCGTCCCCTGTGTCTCCCCACGTCCCCACCATGTGCCCCGTGTCCCCATGTCCCCCGTTCCCCCATCTCCGCATGTCCCCATGTCCCCTGTGTCCCATATCCCCGTGTCCCCCGTGTCCCATGTCCCCGTCCCCATCTCCCCATGTCCCCCCATGTCTCCCCCATGTCCCCCATGTCCCCCCGTGTCCCCCCATGTCCTCTGTGTCTCCCCACATCCCCACCATGTGCCCCACGTCCCCATGTGCCCTGTCCCCCCATCTCCGCACGTCCCCGTGTCCCATATCCCCGTGTCCCCCATGTCCCCTGTCCCCTGTCCCCATGTCCCCCCATGTCCCCCCATGTCTCTCCCATGTTCCCCATGTCCCCACGTCCCCCTGTATCCCCATGTCCCCCGTGTTCCCCCCGTGTCCCCGTGTCCCGTGTCCCCCGTGTCCCATGTCCCCCCGTGTCTCCCCCATGTCTCCCCCTTGTCCCCCATCTCCGTATGTCCCCTCATATCCCCATGTCCCCCATGTCCCCCCATGTCCCCCGTATCCCCATGTCCCCCGTGTTCCCCCTGTGTCCCATGTCCCCCATCCCCATCTCCTCATGTCCCCCGTGTTCCCGTGTCCCCCGTGTCCCATGTCCCCCCGTGTCTCCCCCATGCCCCCCATCTCCGCACATCCCCCTGTATCCCCCCCATGTCCCCCATGTCCCCCGTGTCCCCGTGTCCCCACGCACGCCGCAGGAGCAGCCGCAGGCCGCGCTGCGCGTGTCCCCAGGGCAGGAACACGGCGCACACGTAGGCGCCCTCGTGGCCCGGCGCCAGCGCCCGCCGCCGCAGCGTCACCTCGGTGCCACCGTCCCCCGCGCGGCCCAGCAGCAGCTCGGCCCCGGCGCGGGCCACGCGCGCCCGCCCCGCGGTGACGCCGGCGGGGACGCCGGTGACATCGGCCGCCTCGTAGGCCAGCAGGACGCGGCCGGCGCCGCCGTGCTGGTGGCGCCACTCCACGGCGAAGGGCCCCGGCGCGTTGGGGACGAAGGAGCAGTGCAGGGTGGCCGTGTCCCCGGGGCGCCGCACGGCCACCGGCGTGCGCGTCACCACGGCCAGGGCCACTGCGGGGACACGGCGGGGCGGTGGGGACACTGGGGACGTGGGGGGTGTGGGGGACATGGAGGGACATGGGGACGTGGGGGACGTTGGGGACACGGGGGGTATGGGGGACATGGAGGGACATGGGGACGTTGGGGATGTGGGGGACATTGGGGACATTGGGGACGTGGCGGGTATGGGGGACATGAAGGGACATGGGGACGTTGGGGGTGTGGGGGACATTGGGGACACGGGGGGTATGGGGGACATGGAGATATGGGGACATGGGGACATTGAAGGACATGGGGGACATTGGGGACATGGGGTATGGGGGACATGGGGACATGGGCGGTATGGGGGACATGGAGGATATGGGGACATGGGGACATTGGGGACGTGGGGGGTGTGGGGGGCATGGAGGGACATGGGGACGTGGGGGATGTGGGGGACATTGGGGACACAGGGGGTATGGGGGACATGGAGCATATGGGGACATTGGGGACACGGGGTATGGGGGACATGGGGACGTTGGGGACGTGGAGGAACATGGGGACGTTGGGGGTGTGGGGGACATTGGGGACACGGGGGGTATGGGGGACATGGAGCATATGGGGACATTGGGGACACGGGGTATGGGGGACATGGGGACGTTGGGGACGTGGGAGACATTGGGGAGACGGGGTATGGGGGACATGGAGATATGGGGACATGGGGGCATTGAAGGACATGGGGGACATTGGGGACACGGGGTATGGGGACATGGGGACATTGGGGATGTGGGGGGTATGGGGGACATGGAGATATGGGCACATGGGGACATTGAAGGACATTGGGGACATTGGGGACACGGGGTATGGGGGACATGGGAACATTGGGGATGTGGGCAGTATGGGGGACATGGAGGATATGGGGACATGGGGACACTGAAGGACATGGGGGACATTGGAGATACGGAAACATGGAGGAATATGGGGGATATGGGGACATCGAAGGACGTGGCAGGGACATGAGGGGACATGGCGAGACACAGCCAACATGGGGGAACGTGGAGGGACATGGGGGACACGCGGGGACTTGGAGGGACATGAGGGGGATATTGGAGATATAGGGGACATAGGGGACACGTGGGGACATGGAAGGACATGGGGACCTCAAGGGGACACACAGGGACATCGGGAGGCCACATCCTCCCCAAGGACCCGCGGGGAGGGGACACCCTGGACAAGGTCGGTGCCACCTCCCTTCCCCCCACCCCGTGTCCCCTTACCGGTGGCCTTGGCGGTGACGGTGCCCTCGGTGTCCCCGGTGTCCCCGGTGTCCCCGCTGTCCCCCTGCAGCAGCGCGGCCAGGCCCAGCGCGGGGGTGGCCACGTCCAGCGCCCACCACGTCCCCCCCAGCCCCGCTGGGGACATCGGGGGCGGGGTGGGGGTGGCACCGTCCCCCCAGCGGGGGACACCGGGCGCTGGCACCGTGCGGCTCAGCTCGCACTGCGGGGGCGGCCCCGACGGGGACAGCGCGGCCACCAGCGGGGACAGGGCCCCCCGCGGGTCTGCGGGGACATGGGGACATTGTGGGGGGGTGGCGGCTGGGGGGACACGCGGCCATGGGAGCACAGGGGGGTGATGGGGACCCTGGGGACACTGGGACATTGGACGGGGTTGGTGGCCATGGGGACACGCGGCCATGGGAGCACAGGGGGGTGATGGGGACCCTGGGGACACTGTGGGGGGTGACAAGGACCCGGGGGACATTGGGGGGGTTGGTGGCCATGGGAGCACAGGGGGGTGATGGGGACCCTGGGGACATTGAGGGGGTGGTGGCCATGGGGACACGCGGCCATGGGAGCACAGGGGGTGATGGGGACCCTGGGGACACTAGGGGGTGACAGGGACCCTGGGGACATTGGGACATTGGACAGGGTTGGTGGCCATGGGGACACGTGGCCATGGGAGCACAGGGGGGTGACGGGGACCCTGGGGACATTGGGACATTGGACAGGGGTGGTGGCCATGGGGACACGTGGCCATGGGACCACAGGGGGGTGACGGGGACCCTGAGGACATTGGGACATTGGACGGGTTGGTGGCCATGGGGACACGTGGCCATGGGAGCACAGGGGGGTGGCAGGGACCCTGAGGACATTGGAACATGGCGGGGTTGGTGGCCATGGGGACACGCGGCCATGGGAGCACAGGGGGTGATGGGGACCCTGGGGACATCGCGAGGGGTGACCGCGAGCCTGGGGACATTGGGAAGTGACAGGGACCCCAGAGTGCTTAAGGGGGGGTGACAAAGACCTGGGGACGGTGGGGAGGGGAGGGTGACAGGGACCACAGCGTGGCCTAAGGGGGGTGATGGGGACCCTGGGGACATTGAGGGGAGGGTGGCAGCGACCCCAGGGGCTCCTGGGGGGTGACAGGGACCTTGGGGACACTGTGGGGGGGAGGGGGTGACGGGGACCCCGTGGTGTCCTGGTGGGGGGGGGGGTGTCACCCGCCACCTACCGGCCACGTCCAGCACCAGGGCCAGCTCCGGGGCGCTCCGGGCCGCGTCGCTGTCGCCGTCGCCGTCGCTGTCGCCGTCCCCGTCCCCGCGCACGCGCAGCAGGGCCGGGCGCGCCCCCCCCGCCCGGCCAGGCCGCCCCCCCCCGGCGGCGGCGGCAGCAGCAGGAGGCAGCGCAGGGCGGGGGGGGCGGCGGCGCCGCGGGGGGGGGGCAGCGGCAGCAGCAGCAGCGCTGGGGGGGGGGGGCATTAATGGGGGTAAATTGAGGGGGGGGCATTAATGGGGGGCAAATGGGGGGCAGCGCTTGGGGGGGGGGGCAGCTCCTGAGAACCGGGGGGGGGGGGCATTGGGGGGAGTCTGGGAGGGGGGTGTCACCGTGAGGGACATGGGGGAGGGGGGCGGGTCCGGGGGGGGGAGGGGTCAGTCTTTGTCGCCTTCCCCCCTCCCCGGCCCCGGCTCTCACCGCTCAGCAGCAGCCGCAGCTTCGGAGCCGCCATCGCCGCTTTCGGTTTCGCTTCCCGGCAGGGCCGGAAAGAGCCGAAAAGAGGCGGAAAGAGCCGAGAGGGGCCGGAAAGAAACGAGAGAGGCCGGGAAGGGCCGGAAAGAGCCGAGAGGGGCCGGGAGGAGCCGAGAGGGGCCGGGAAGAGCCGAGAGGAGCCGGGAAGGGCCGGAAAGGGCCGAGAGGGGCCGGGAGGAGCCGAGAGAGGCCGGGAAGGGCCGGAAAGAGCCGAGAGGGGCCGAGCCCCTTCACTGCCCCCGCCCAGGGGCCGAACGAAGCCGGAAGGAGCCGAGTGTGGCCGAGCCCTTTGGCCCCTCCCGCCAACAGCCGAGCGGAACCCCGAAAGGAGCCGAGCGGCGCTGACGTCACGGGAGCAGCGCTATTTATAGACGTTAAAAAAAAACACGGGGAGACTCGAGTACAAAACGGGGGGCGGGGGGGTCCCCTCCCCCAAAGTGACGCAGCCGGGGGCCCAGGCGTCCGGGGG